>NC_143391.1:59096976-59389476 GCF_980474605.1 Leiobunum rupestre
AATTGGCAACTGGTAGGCCTACCCAGATCTAAATGAACGGTCAGGCGATAAAAAGTGTTAAAGGTCTACTAATTGTATTTATTTTCAAATCGTGATGATTTGTTAGGTCGATTTTCATTTAAGTTTTTAAAGCAAGACTTACGCTAACTGTCATCAGTCTCTCATTCCTCATAACAATCAGGTCAACAAGAACGCGCTTGAACTGTAGAATGGTTTTTCGGTTCAGGGAATCGTAACGCTACTAGAGTTGCCCAGTTGTTTCAAGGTCGCTCTCATAACAGAAGACTTAGTCGTAACGACGTTCTTAGAGCTTTTCGGGACTTCAGCGACAATGGAAATGTCAAATACCGAGTTCAAGGCCATCACAACATCAACTTGAACGACATTGGTCTAGCCTATTTTGTAGTACACCCACAACCAACCAATAGAAGTGCAATCGAGGACCTTGATTTAACAAGGTTTCATTTCTGGGGAAGTCTTCGCCATAACCACACCAATTTCATCCGTTCCTAGCGACCTTCCATCAAGCTCTTTATGATGTAGAACTTCGATTAGATTTTTGCTACTGATTTAGCATGCGTGAATCAGCTCTTAGTGTCTGATGAATGTTCGTTTTCGAGAGACAATCCATTTAACGTTGACCCTCAATAAGGATTTCCTCATCAAGACCAAATGCAATTTAGACTAAAAGTCAAGATTGAAATGATATTTTATCCACCTCCGATATTGCGTTGCATTCCCACCTTTTGGGGGTACAGCGGGTCGCTATATGCCTGTTGACCCGACTTTTCTGAACGTTTTCTATAGGGCATATATCCCATCATTATTAGGATGGGTATCTGCTGACGAAGCTATAACCTTCACCGTGATTATTGCCCCATGTTGCACCAGGCTATAACTTCTGATCCAATGGTTCTAAGGTGGAACGCAATTCAGTGACTCAGGGACGCGTAGAGATCATTAATGGGATAACATGGTTCACACATACGTTGTGCTCAGTATTCGTATAACATTTGTAAATTCGGTAAGGTCTCTTACCTAAATCGTATTTTTCGTTGAAATAAAATTACAATTTCTTCATCAGCAAATTAAGATTAGGAAACAAATGTGTTACGATTCTTTTTATCCGATTGTGTCTACCACTTTTATCTGTTAATTTGTTAAACAACAGTTATTAGCATTATCATTCGGTTATTTTAATTGAAAAGTTAACTATTTTTAAGACAAACTAAACATAATTTTCATAACAAGATATATCACAGTGATATTGTTGTTTGGGTAAGTTATTTATTTAATTATCCGTTTTCTGATGAGATAAGATAAAGTTACAAATATAATTTATAAAAATAGTTAGCCCGTTTTTTGGTATAAGAGTACGAAAGAGTTGAAGGCCTATCTTAAATGATCTACCTTCCGCGTTAATGGTAGATTAGTATTTTCGAATATTTGTGTTATATTTCACTGTGTGTCCTAATTAGAAAATACCTAAAAAGGCTTCTTTATAAAAATTGTTTAATTTGATTAATTAGAAATATTTGATAACGCCAAAAACACATTGATTTTGGTAGTTTTTAGATTTTTATGCCTAGAATTTAATTTTTACAATTAAAATTGGAGGGTTCACTTTTTATTTAAATATGACTTAACATCATGACAGATCATATTAATTGGATCAAGAAATAAAAACCACACAGGGCTTGTTCTTTTTAATTAGTTCAATACGTTAAAAAGGCTATTGCATTATGCGTCGCAGGTAATAAAATGTATATTCACCAATAAGGTTTACAAACAATTTTAAACAAAGGTTTAAAATATTCCTAAGTAACTTGAACATAATAAAATATTATGTCTGCCTCTCAATAGAACTCCCACAGAATATAATATGAAAATATTTGTTATTAAAAGGAGGTTCTTAATTAAATTATTTTACACGCGCATAGAAAACTTCATATCATTCAATTGTAACAAAAATCTGGAACTGAATGGACATGCTTTATTTAAGGTAAAGTAAATAGTAACTAAGTATATAACTAGTAATTTATCGACTGTACTAAATTTTAAAATGTTAGATATTTCGTAAAAGCTGAAACAAATACTACTATAACGATTCCTCTGATAGCAATGCCATTAATGTAGTTGTCCTACGAGCAAAAGACGCTTTTTTGAGAATGGAGACAAATGACGACCTGAGATGTAATTAGTTCTAAAGAAATCTTCGGTCAAGAAGCATTCGACGAAGAAAGCGAAGTGAATGTCTGAAATTTAATTGCGCGTGATGGCGATTTCTTCGAAAACAACGATATCGACAGATATACGAGATACGAGCTAACCCTGCTTAAGTCTTGTGGTGGGTTAATTTTAGAAGACCATTCTAAAGAAAATAACAAAGAAACTCTTCCAAAGAATAGTCGATTCGTGGTAGTCACTACAAAATGCGGACGTACAATTATAGTGAGAAAAACTTCTGTATGTTAGCTTTTATCAGAATAAAGTTTAAACGACTTTAAAATTCAAAAAGAAAATACCAAACTGAAGAAAGAAAAAATAGTAAAAGTGATGAAAGAGGATGTCTTGTACAGGATTAGTTATCGGATTAATTCCCTTAAATGCATTGGAGTACTTTATAACTGGTTTGATATCACTAATGATGGTAAACTCAACACGTTAGAAATGCCCTTTCATCATTTTTTTAATTTAAAACGGTACATTTCAACTAGACCCGCTATAAAAACCACATTCTAATGGTTTCTGATACTATACTAGGTGATATTAAAAAAAAACAAAGACTAAAAAGACCCCTCGGTTTTTTTAAAACACCAACTCGAAAATCCAGACAAAAATAACTATAAATGACTAACGTGTCTTTGAAATTTCTTTGTACAATTAAGTTAAAATTCAATATGAAACTATTTCTGGTTTGCTTTTCAAAAACAAATATTAAACTAATCTTCCTACTATATTGTCACTCCAAAACAATTATTCAATTTTGAGTACCCTGTTAATCAGAATTTAAATCATTTACTTTAAATGAAATTTCACGATGTTTTTAACTTTGAAACGAAGTCTTCAATTTTTAAATAAAATCTTGCGATGTAATCAAATTATTTTTGCAAAATCTCTGTAATAAAATTATAGATTTTTCTTAACTTCGTCAAAGTGATTTCAAGTCCGAAGTCTGGTGCACACATCTTCTCAAATTTTAAGCCCCTCGCATTTTCATTACAAGACGTATATTTCTGTACGAAAACCTCACCTGTTATACATTTGTAACACTTTATTATAACGCTTTACGAAATGCTTTACACTTCCTTTTGTAACAATAAATATAGTTTGGAAAAACTTTACTAGCATGCCGCCATTTAAGTTACTCTGGTAAGCTCTTTCGGTTAAATCCTAACTTGCAACAGTTGATGAGTTTGCAACTGTTGAAAGCGGTTTACCACATAGTTCTTTCGGTTTCCCCATTCTCTAAAATATTGTTGAGATTAACGATCATAGTAAGTGTAGGAAGCTGTAATTGGCATGAAGGGTTACGATTTGAAACCCGCCCACCTTGATTAATGGCATTAAAAGTTGTTCGATGACTAGAGAGGAGGGCTGTAAGTGAGGGAGTGAATTCCGGAGGGACAAGAAATGGAAGCCGGGCGTACATTTTGCTTTCGGTTTTTGTAACGGCAATTCTTTGGCAGCGGAAGCGGAGTTTCTACGAAGGTTTCCAAATAGGACCTCCCAATCCATGGGGTATTTTTAAAGGATCATCGAATACTTCGAGAGACGTAATGGTGGTCAAGCTCGTGTACAGGATGTTGACGATGAACTGGGTCGGACCAAGAACATAATCTTAAAAATTCGATAGTAATGCCATCGAAACCCGGTGATTTACCCCTTTTGAAGGAATCAATGACATTAAGTACTTCATCTTCTTTAAAATCCACGTCGTTTCTCTCGACGTAAGGAGCTTCGACTGACTCTCGGATTATTTTGTCTATTTCGAGGTCAACATCCTGCGATTCGTCTTTAAACAGATAATTAAGATTAGTTTCATATGTCATTGAGTCCCTCTGTTAGCGTGCCATGCTCTCTTTCCACGGAGACAGCCTTTTTTCGTTGGGCCTTGCCTATTGCCAAATCGGCGTGTAACTCCAAATTCCAAAAATGCTAGATCTGTCACGGTCGACATAACGCCGCACTCTGCGAAAAATGCATCGCCCATAAAGTCGAGACGGGCCTTACCGGCGCGTCCCCACTGGTCATTCCCACTCGCAATGGAACAAACTCCGGCACCAGTGGTTCCTTTAACACCGCTGTACGGTCCGTCATCTCATCGGTAGTCAGCTCTCTTAAAGAAGCTCAATTAGGTACCTTAGCGGCGATCGTGGGGAATCACGATAATCCGAGGAGATAAGAGAAATTTTGATGCATAAATTAATTAAAATTATCTTATGTACACACTGTTTTGCACAATCAGCATCTACCGGGATGTCGTTTAGCGGCAAAGAAATTACGAGATAAGAAAGAAAATTAATTTATGTGAGGTAATTTTTATTTGTAATTAACACGTGTGTGTTTTTATTTAAAAAAATGAGGCTCTTGCGTAAAAATAGAACTGTCACTTCTCGAAATAAGAAAAACTGCGGAAAATATTACTTTTATTGAAAAAAATTAAATTTTTTGAAAATAATTTCATGTTTTATGGAGATTAGGTCAAGGATTGTATACAACCCGTATTGTTTTCAGACTTAATGGGCTACGCATTCTTTCTGTTGGTTTTTTAAGCGGGTGGAAACTATATACCGTTATCTTGCGGGCTTTGATTTACCTAATTAACATACTTTCCAGTTAAGTCAAGGCCGTTTAACAATTTAATATATCAGTATCTTATAATTTTTAAAGTCGTAATTATTTTACAGCGAAAGTAATTCCGCGCTGTCTTCAATTTTTTGATAGAATATCAAAACTTTTTACTTCGGTCATGCTCGGGCACCATCCAACTGGGCTGCGAAGGAACTACTCTCTCTCTCACGTTAAATTATCTGACCACCCCAAACCTGTCTTAGCTGAATGCCGGAACCGGTTCGATTCTGTTCGTACTGTAACAACTTTTTAATTTCCCCGTCTCAATACCACCACCTACTACTTTCCCACAGGATTTTCATACACTACTAATCGAGTGGTAGTGTATGATCTCGGAGACTAGGACTCTTATTTTTCCTCTTTTAACGGGCTTTTTTCTAGTATCCGTGTTTTCCCCCTCAGAACAATAAACGAATATAAAAAACGAGATGCTCTGAATGACCTTGAACACTCTCCTCAATTGTTTAGAAAGGTTCGTATTTAACCGAAAGGAGCTAAAGACGATTAAATAGAGGGCGAAGAATGAACGGCACAATTTAACCATGGTTATTTACTTACATGTATGATAGAGTATTTTTTAAATTAAAGGGACACACCGAATATATTTCCGTTGAGTTTTCAATATTTAAACACAAAAAAACAGAAAGGTAATTGGGTTTACATTGCAGCCTGCACAAATCGCATATAGAGATTAGGTTTGTTAATGTGCATGTAGTAGATCATTCTTGCAGGCGTAAAAGATCCCCTCTGATGTTCTTAGTGACTTAAATTCGCTCTAGTTTTCGTTAACGTTATTTTTCTTGATCACCTAAAATACTCTTTTTAATTAGATACGAACGTAAGCGTTTTGTGAAATGGAAACAGGCATTGCCTCTTTATTGATTTTGTTTCGTTTAATTTGTGAAAGTAGAGGCTTCTACACTCTCCTTCACTTAAATTAATGTAATTTATATTAAGCTGGGAAGTCTCCGATCGAATATATGAACTATTAAATATTTCAAGCCGGTTGTTTTGACTACTTTTGTCATTAAATGATTTCGATTGTCTAAAATAAATGAAAGCGACATGGATCTTATGCTTTAGAAAGTGTCATTAGCTATGAAAAAAGATAAATCTTTTAAATGTAATGTTTTCGGGAAGAAATAAACATCATAATTCTGAATTATTCATCAGTTTTGCTTAAAACTTGGTAAGTTTGCGAAGGTAAAACACGTGTAGTGGAAAGGTTTAAAATCTGGTAAATTGTGAGAAATTCTCAAACAGCCAACTTAAAGGGAATATAACCTGCAAAGCAATCTTTAAGGAAGACCCCTTCAATTTTTCAAATTTCCCTGTACAGTGGTGCCAAACATTTTTAAAGCCAAAGGCAAAAGCGGCTAGATCTGCAAACGTTGGTGTTCCACACCAAATACCTGAGGTTATATTCCCTTTAAATTTCGTTTGAGACGATCTTTTCACTTCTCATGATATATAAACAACCAATGTACAACATAACGATCATTACTCAGAAGGTAAATACGGTTAAAAATATAAACAACATAATGGATATATTATAAAAATATTTTATATTTATTGACTTATCTTTTGAGCTTTAAGTAATGCATATTTAAGAAAAAACCATTTTTAAAGGAAAACATCGAATTTTATTCGCAATGACGCTTTATTTCAAAATTTATGCATAAATAGTAAACGTTATGTTCACAAAAGCAAATGATTTAAAATAAATAATAATAATCAGCTTGGCTAATACCCAAGGCACCACCCTAGGCCTAAGTCATCGAGCGACTTTTAAAGCCTTTAATTCAAGTGGTCGGGTTACAATGCGTAGGCGGGTGGTGGAAAGCCCTGCAAGCCACGCGAGCCAACACCTCCCTACACTAACTGTAACCGTTAACCTCAAGAAGTTTTTATGGAAGGGGAAACGGAAGATCTCGGGGGAAAACCCCTTAAGTAAGGTAGAGTTAAGGCGTCAAAAATGACGTATATTCACATTATCAACATTAATGAATTACGATTGCCGCAACAGAGTTTGATATGAAAATAAAAATACCGCATTATTTTTTAGGATCATTGAATTGACAAAATCTATAAGAAATATTTTGTTTTTACGATAGAGCAAAATTGTTATAGCTATGGCTATAGTTTTTCAGAGATTGCTTTGTCGTAGCTTTCGACTAAATATTTTTTACAATTCTTCAGACCTTATTCTGTAACGTCAATTCTGTTGTAGCATTAAATGTTATCGAAAATGCTCACCACGATAAGCATTCACCAAATAATACTCTATTTTAATATTATTTAACAAAAATTAGGGGGTGCCATAACTAAATTAGAAATTTTAGTCCTATTTATTCGAACTTTGAAAGTTTATTTAAAAATAATGATCGACCCTCACTATGTTCTGTTAAATAGAGATCATGGTGGTTGGGTACACTTTTTAGTCGTCTATTAAAATTAAAAAAATTATAAACTTTTGTAGGAATATATTTTACGGCACTTTGGGATATTTTGAATCTCAATTATGAGCCATAACGATTTCAGAATATCATCATTGTTGGTAAGCAATTTTATTTTTCATAATATTTTTCATATAGGAAAGATATGAAGAGGATATGATAGTCTCCTGAAGTGAAGAATTTGATACTTTTCTGGGATTTTTTATCGTCCACAATATCCAATTTATTGATGTTTAAAAAATTAAAATGAAATGAAATACAATTAGTTTACATATAACTTTGCACCATATTTGGCCTCCCTTACTTTAAATCTTGCCACTAAGTGAGACAAAAAATTGTAGTTTTCAAAATTACTAGAGCAGGAATTCACTTATATTAGAGCCATTTTTGAAGTAAGAGGTTTATCTCAAAATAATAAAAGCTATCACTTAACCACAAAATCACATTTTTGAAAAATTGAAAATTATTAAAAAAATTAAATCAATCAAGAAAAGCCAAAATATATCGGTATAAATATTTTCATGAAATCTTAAAAAAAAAAACGTTATTTTCAGAAAATAGTGTTAGCGCTATTTCTGTGTTGCCTTTCGTTAATAATAACAGCGTTGTTTAAAATATAATTACCATGAGATCCGTCGCGAGTAATGCAGGATTATTCTTTTCAGGTTTCTTCTGCGCAACGTCTTGGTAACGTGTATCGTTGTTGTGTTAAGATATTTTCGGAATATTTAACCTTTTAAATTGGAAGTTGCATCCAAAATTTTTATATTTTTGGTTCATATGATAAAGTCGATCTCAATAAATCAATACTGAAAATGTCATAAATATTGGTAGAACTGTTAGTAGATCTTTCATAAATTCCTAGCTAAACAGGCCAAACACATTCAAAAAGACCAGATGGCGCAACTTCAGTAGGACATGCCAACTTCTTTATTCGTTGGTTATAAATATTACGCATTCCTATGGGATTGGTATTTCCTAAAGCTTCACCAATAAAGTCGAAGTTCAAAATATAGCTAAAATAGCGTAGGAGAAGATAGTTCATTTAAAAATATAATAATTCCTTAACTTAAATATTTAAAAAATTAATGAGATATAGTTAATTAACTATTTACTATGGTTTGCATAAATTTATAACCGTTAAATGAGTAGGATTTTGATCTTAAATCCACTATTTATCCCGCAACCTAGGTTGGCAGGTTTGCCAGAAAATCCTTTTAAGAGCCTCCCTGGTTCATAAAAAATCGGGCCAAACCTTCGGCCTCTCTATACACAAAAGTAAATTACCACTTAAGAAGTATTGTATAGAATGGTCTATTTATTATAACAATTAGAAATCAAAGTGGTTTTTGGGAATTATTTAATCGATTTCGCTGACGTAAGGAGATGTGAAACGTATGAATGGTTTAAGAACTTCAATACAGTTCTGATATTACAAAAGGATTTAAGTTACCAATAGTCAACTTAAAGTATATTCTATGACAATAGTAAGATTCAGATTCCACTCAAAGGTTGGGAAATTATCGTCGTGCTCTGAAAGTGCAAATTTTCTGGATTTGGGGGGGGGGGGGGGATTTTCAAACTCAAAAATAAAAAATTAGTGGTGGAATTTAAATTTGCAAGTTACGTAGTTCGAAATAAGACATTCAACGCTTTAAATAGAACCTAAAAAGAGAGATACGTATTGCGTTCGGGATTCGTGCAACTACCACTTTAATATCTTAACCGCGTCGATATATAATAGTCGTAGTGATCGCTTGGCAATTGGAGCAACGAAGTGGCGACTCTTAAACATCAGAAGTGGGATTAATATACAAAATCGCCGAACGAAAGTGGTATGGCCTAAAAAGAGATTCTTACAAACGTCGCGTGTGAGAAATATATTTCAAAAGCGAGATCCTTTTCAAAAGTCGTCGCGCGACGCAACGAAAAATACTTAAGCACCCTCGTCGAATTTAATTGATCCCAGAGTGTAACTCTGAGAACTGTATTCAAGTTAGGAGAAGCTCTCGATTCCGCAATTCTCGATCCGTGAAATGCAACATATCATCGAGAAACTCCGAAACCGAGGATCAAGATTTAAACGCTCAATTACAACCGTTAGCAGATAACAACCGTTAGCAGTTTCCAGCGACTCAGAAGCTGCGAATCACGAAATTTCCAACGAAAATCTCGAACCTTACAACGACACCCTCAGCGATAGCGATGATGAAAGCGACAATGATTCAGTCGCCAGTCACGAAGGAGCCGGAAAGCGGGAATCTGGATGGTTGCCCTTCAAAGATTTTGAGAACGCTATCAAATTAGCGATTAGTACCACCGTCGAGCCAACAAAAGCTACTGTAGGAGGAAATGCACAAGCAAACGTCGTAACGAGTAGCAAGGACGCCAGTCAACTGATACCTGATTTCGATCCTATCGCCGCTCCACTTAAATCTATAAAACAATGGATTAAATGGGTGAAAATCTGGAACCCCTCCTTCTGCGTTGAGTTTGGAATTTCTCTCCTCACTGGTTAAAGGGGTTTTCCCCCGAGATCTTCGGTTTCCTCTTCCCATAAAAACTTGCTGAGATTATCGGTAATACTAAGTCTAGGGAGCTGAAGGTTGGCCACCTGTTACTTGATCACGCACAAGCAACATTGCTTGTGTGGTTGAAAGTGGTGCCTTGGGTATTAGCTCTATTTAAAAAAAAATATCGACGATGGAGCTTCAGCTTATGGATGGTCTGAGTGTTTGGTCATCAACACGGCGCTTCCAAAGCTCAAGGGTAGCGCTTAAGTATGGTACACTGTTGTTCATACTTGGAACGAATGGAAGTCATAACTCGTCGAATGGTTTCCACCGGTTAAAAGCTCTCAAAAATTGTTTCGCGAAATGGAGCAAAGTACTCGTTGTCAAGGGGAATCCATTGAAGTCTATTACCTTAATAAAATTGCCAAAGCCAAACTTTGCGGACTTACCAACGATGCAATGGTTGAATACATTATCACACGACGAAATGATCTCGTCTATGAGTGTACACGACTTGGGCTTTTTTCCGGAACTACTAAAGGGTATGTGACAACAAGAAGAATGACTAGAGACGTCTAAACGAATAAAATAAAAAACCGCAAACGAATCAAATAAGGAATTTCAGTGACGAATCGGAAAGTTCCAATATCCGGACTCGAAGTCCCACGAATCGCAATCTACGGCAATAAACAGCGATGTGCAGAACAACGGCAGTTCAACTTCACGGCGTGAGCCGAAGATCAGCGAAAAAGGATAAACTTTTGTTATATTTGAAATCTTTACGGAAACATCAAAAGATTGAAAAAATTCTCAACGAAAACCACGATGTCAAACATTTTTAAAACCTGGCTATGAATTTAAGGCCTTGGCGGGCGGCTATCTATTTCATGTAATCACAGAGCTGCAGCTGAAACACTAACCGTACCACGTATCAACTAGTGGAATTGGATCTACCAGAATTGACATTGCCCGAGGAAGAGTCCGGCTGGACCTAAAGACAGGTGACAAGAGATCAATGACAGTGGACGCTCTGATCCTCAATAAGATCACGGCAGATTTCCCAAGCCTTGCTTTCGACACCTAGTCGTTGGCTACGAAGGAGCTTAGCCTTGCTGATGTTACTTTCTTCACAGCTGGATCAATCGCAATATTGTGGGAGCAGACCTCTACTTTGAAGTCTTTGAAGTCGGGAAGCTTCGCGGTGACGGAAGTTGGCCGACAGCAGCTAAGACCGTCTTCGGCTGAGTGATCGGAGGACTGTTTTGCCCCGATCATCTGCAAACCACAGGCCCGTTGGACACCAGTCCTCTTCCAACAACCTCGTGGTCAGCAGTTGCTCAAATCTCCACCTTCGACGAGCAATAATAAAGAATTTGGGAACTGGAGGAGATCATACTGAGAAAGATGCTATTCGCTGACCAGTGGTTATGTGAGCGCAAATTCGAAAAAGCTTTTCTCGGCTGGTTACAGGACGATTCATGGTTCGCATCCGGTTTATAAGCGACCCCAATGAGCTCGGATATTCAAAGAAGGCTGCCGTCGGAGATTTCTAGCGATGAAGAGGCGCCTTCAAACCACTCCCACCGTCCACGGAGGATACTGGAAATTCATGGAGGAGTACATATCCATGGGCCACTTGGAGCTTTAACTAAACCCCACACGCACCATTACTCCTATATCCTGCCAATTGTTGTGACAGCCGACAAAGAGAAAATGTATCGGCAAGTTTGGGTAGATCCGGAGGATGTCGAATGGCAAAGGATAGTTTGGCGAGCAGACCCTTCCAATCCATAGGAGGAAATTAAGCTACAAACTGTCACGTTGGCACCGCAGTGGCTCTCTACCTTGCAACGAAAACGCTCCATCAGCTCGCCCTCGACGTGAAGAATGACTTCCCTCAAGCGTCCACCGCGTTTGATAATAATTTCTACATGGACGACCTTATGATGGGGACGATAAATTTGAAAGAAGGACTTTATCTTCTGACGGAGATCGGTAAAGCAACAAATGGAGCTGGGTTCCAACTCGGTAAATTGGATTCCAACGAGTCAGAATCGCTAGAATTCTTGCCGCCGGAACTTCTAGAAATCCTTAGTGCACTTCGAATGGACAACGTCGAGACAATTAAAACGCAGGGTCTAATATGGGCTCCGGATTACTTCTCGTTTTTGGTGTCGTCACTGCCAGGAAGTGTTTCGATCACGAAAAGAACAATCTTATCGGACACGGTCAAGGTCTTCGACCCTCTTGGGCTATTTGCACCGGTCACGATTGTTTCCAAGACCTTGCTTCTGGCCTTGTGGCAGCTCAAACTCGATTGGAATGAGCCATTTCCATTTCGTCTTGCGGCTAAATCCACGTTCTGCAGGGAAAATCTGCCACTGATCGGGAAGCTTTCCATACAACGCCACGTATCAATGAGTCGTTGGTCCACGGGTTTTGCAAAGGCCTCGTATAAGGCATTCTCAGCCGCTATATACCTTAAGTCAATCTCATAAGCTTGTCAAATCAGTGTCCAGCTTTGCGGTGCCATCTTATTGGCAAGGCTCATCAAACTGTTCCAGGGATCTATCGAAGGAGAAAAACTGCCGCAGATAAATTGCTGGACCGACTCTACCATCGTACAATCCTGGGTTACATCGCCCCCGCAGCCCTGCAAGACGTTCGTGGCCAATTGGGTCGCGGAAATACAAGAGGCGTTGTCCAATGCCTATTGGCGTCATGTGCCTGGCAAAACCAATCCAGCGGATGGTGCATCTTGAGGACTATCAGCAGCCGAGCTCTTAAATCATGCTCTATGGTGGCATGGACCGCCATGGTTGCATGGCACGGGAGCTCCAAAAGAAGTTACGCCAGTTCCAAAGCTGGAAAGGATGCCGAATCGAAGAAAGCGCCACTAGGGTTGTTGCCACTATCACTCAAGTGGACAACTCCCTTCTTTCCCGATATTCTTCACTTTGGACGCAACTGAATGTTACCAGCTTCATACTTCGCTTTGCCCGCAAGGGATGCGAGGATCAAAGGACCGTTTGGCTCTGTAGAACGTTAAACAGTCCTCATACTCTGGGTAAAGAAGCAACAACTATAAACTTTCGCCGATGAACACGATAAAATACGTCAAAACAAGAACCTCCCGTCGCGAAGCAAAATCCTGTCGCTTCAGCCATTTTTGAACAACAAAGGAATCATCCGTAACGGAGGATGCTTCCAACAATCGAGCATTTCTCCAGATTGAATCCATCTGATGTTGCTACCTCGAAGAGGCAAACTTATTGACTTGATCATTAATCACGAGCACATAAGGCATTTCCACGCAACGTCTTGGTAACGCGTATCGTTGTTGTGTTAGGGTATTTTCGAAATATTTAACCATTTAAAATCTTAACCGCGTCGGATATTTTATGATAATAGTCTGAAAATGGTGAAGCAACCCAGAATTAAACTAATAAATTACCTGATAAAGGTAAATATAATCTAAACTAAATGAAATGCGGGGTGCCTGTTTTTGCTTAAATGCTTTAACGGCCGGGAAAAAAAGAATTTGATGACCGCTAGAGCTACCGTTAAATAGTGAAATATTTATAAGAGGCCAACGAGTATTTGGTTCAAAACACTATTCTTATACCAACAATATTTAACTAATTGTACAACCATCTTCCAAAATTAAAACTTAACTTCGAGAAGTTTAATACAAATAAAAACAACGCACCCATCGTTTAACAGTGCAATATAGAACATGGCACTGAATTTTAATTTTCCACGGAATATTTAACTGCCATTTAAAAATAAGTAAAATGAAAAATATTATCTGGTGTATACTTCATTTTGATTATGTCCTTCTTTCGGCTGTTATAAAATTAAAAACAAAGATGTTGTCCTTGAATTTTGTTTCTGCAATTCAGTTTTTTGCTTATTCCTTACATCTCGAATGAGTTTATTAGAGGCTAGATGTATTCCATTCCAGAATTTTGTTTCACCGAAGTAGTTACGCAAAGCTGACCAAGGCTACAATAACCATTACTTTCAAATTAGAACGTTTGTTTTATCATTTCATTTACACACATAAGTTGCAAATTCCCATTTAGTTTTAGTTTGATCTGCTATATTGATCGAGATAAAGGTGTTATCTGAAATTATTTTCGGAATAAAATTTGATCCCCAATTATGATATACGAAATAACCAACAACTTAATCAAATTTAGCCCTTTTAGAAAATGAAATGTTTTTCAATCCCAATAGGTTATATTTGAAACTTTCCAGGTCAAAATTGTGGCCATTTGCCGGAAGGAATAAAGCTCTTCATTGCTACCCTCATTCATTGGCTACTTTCCCCTATTTCTACCCCCATTCACTGGTTCCTTTCCGCCGTTTCTTTCCCTCTCTCTCTCGTTCGTCAGCTCCTTTCCCCCACTGCTTCACCTATTCACTGGTCTCATTCACGGAAGGACTTAAGCTCTTTTTCCCCCTTGCTACCTACATTCACTGGTTCCATTGTCCCGTTGCCTTCCCTCTCTTTCTCTCGTTCACCTGCTCCTTTTCCTCGTTGTTAAACCTATTCAATTTGTGGTGTGTATTTCCAGTGACGATATGTTTCTAGGCGGTACGTTTTGCAGTCCATGGCTGACGTGGAAAAAAATTTATATATTAGTTTTGAAAATAACGTTCTTAGCCCTATAGAACCTAATTTAGGCCCAATTGTAGGCCTAATTGTGTATGTCTAATACGCTAAAATGCATTTCCAAAATATAAAAGAACGCCTAAAAATTTCATTTTCAATATAGTAAAATAATGTAGGAAAATAGAAACTTCCTTTTTATCTTTTACAGTTGGAAAACCTTAAGCCTATGCCTAAAATAGAGTCGACGAACGGCTAAAAGCTGAGCAAAAAATGCGTGACTTTCCACAACAATTCCCTAGGAATGAAACAACGCTATGTGGCGTGTAGATAAGGCTCTTGTGATTGAAACCTCTTGAGATAACGAAACAACAATAACTAAAACTGAAACTGAAACTCACTTCTCATTGGTTGACGTCTATGCTGACGTCACGAGATTGTAAAAGCGAAAATAAAACCGTATCGGTAGCGGAAGAACGCCTCTCATTCTTTGTCGAGTAAACTGACGTCATTTCACAAGTTTACTATCTAAAGTGGAACCCATTGTTTAATATAATATAATATAATAATATATAATAATAATATATAATTATATATCTATATTGGTAAAAACCCATTGCTACTCGAACGAAATTATTCGAAAAACCAAGTTTACGATATGAAAACAAATTTGATGGTATTGAACCCTCACTTCAAAATGATTATGAAAAAAAAACCTTTGAAAATTGAGTATCCAAAAAATGGGTAAGTGTTATGTTTTTTTCAATAAAGAGTCTATTTTACATTTAAAAGTATTTATTCAGAGTAAAAAATGTTACATAGCCAAAATTGTTTACAATTGTTTCTCCGCTTAAATGAGTTTATATTATTACAAAAATGGCCGAGTCAATTTTCAATCTCTTTTATCATTACAAGGCCCAAAGCTAACTAAATCTCGGTTAAATTAGCTCAAACAATGTTTTTTTTTCACCAATTTAAATTTGCGTGTAATGAAGATATTTTGTTAATGAAGGGGTAAAACATCTCTCAATGGTTCATGACGGTAACAGCTTTCAATGACTTTTGGAAAGTACTTTAAATAGAACGTGCGGGAATAATGAAATTATATATTTCTACCAATATCTTGTTTTGATGCTAGATTGCGTAAACCACCCTGTTGTCCTGACTATTATACCAACAATTACAGCTTCTATTTGATTTCTTTTGGTTTTTGGATGGTTTATTTTATTCCAAAGTAAATGATTTGGCGCTCGTAGAAGCGCGCTCGTGTTTTTGAGAGCGTCGGGTCTTATCTCTAAAAGATACCAGATGGCGTGGGAATATTTCTTTATCCACTAGAACCGGTTTTTTCAGTCAGTCACCATACCTCTCTCTCTCGTGCTAATGGACACGCAAATTCGATGTGATGATTTTTCTAGCATGATTTGCGAAAGATAAAAATATCTTGTGGTCGTTTTTTTCCCAATTTTTGGAAAACCTTTGGTTTTACGTTTTGGTTCTCTGTCCTAAGTTCTATGCAAAATATACAATAAGCAAAATTCACTGCAAACGTTACTTGTTAGTCCTTGGAATCGTCTTTTACTAATTTTCCACGCCTTACACATTGCATATAAATATTTTCTGATTGGGGTAATAACGGTGGAATCACCATTGAATTAAAATAGAAACCACGATTTCGGCCGTCAACATACAGGCAAATCCAACGCGAACTTGTTTCGCCTCTTTAATCAAAGTTGATGGTAAGCGATTGAGGCTATTTCGTGAAGGGTTTTAAATTATCAAAAGAAAAAAACCATGTCTAAGATAAGTCAACGTTTGTTGTAGTCATTTTATTAGTCTCGAATAATGTCCCTACTTTTGTTTTCTGTAAACAATATTGAAACTCCCCAACAAACATAAAAACGTCCTTTGGACATCCGATTGACGTCACACTCGGATCTTGCCTTCGTCCGTAAAACATCCCAAAATCCGGGGTTGACGTCGGTTGGACGTTAAAAGACGACCAAATGTCCGTTTTGTCTAGAGCCGTAGTACGTCCCGGGGACGAGTTTTCGGACGTCCGACGGCGATTACGGCGGTCGTCCCCTGGATGTCGTTCTATAAAACCTAAAGATGTCTTTAATTTGGTTCAATCATGGCTCAATAGGGATGAAACTAGGACGTTCATTGGATATCGTATTCTGAACAAATAATTTAAAAAGCCAATCTTGATATAAAATTTTAGTTAAAACATTAATAATACTAGATAATGGAAAACAATCCAGCAACAAATGTACAATAATTTGTAATAACACGAACACTGCTTGAAATTAAAATTTTAAATTTATTATATTAGGTTATAATTTTTTTACGATAAGTTTTCCGAAAGTTGGAAACTTTAAAGTATTAGCAGTTAACATATAATTTAAAAAATTTACATCGTTAGTTAAGTAATTTTTATATAACAAAATAAATTTCGAACTAAACTATTAAAAAATTAAATAACCTTCCTTATAAAAATGTAAAAGTACAATAAAATTATTTTTTAAATCAGAAACAACATAAAACTAAGCCATTTAATACTATTCCTTAAAAATAAATAATTCAGACTATCGGATGACAAATGTACTCTAGAAATTGCTGTTTCTCGAAGCTTAATTTTAATATCTACCCAAATCTTACTTTTGGAATAACAATTTAACTATATAAAATATCACAGTATAAAATAAAACTTTAGGTGAACCATTCAGTAAGAGTAATGAATAATAAACATAAAAAGTTAAATTGAAACATGTACAGGTCCAAAATGGAACTTTAAAAACAGCGAACCTTCCGCAACTTTCAGAGAATACACTAAAAATCTTACTTTTGGAATTACAAATTCACTATATAAAATATAACAGTATGAAATAAAGCTATAGGCGAACCGTTCAGTGAGAGTTAAGTATAATAAACCTTTATAAGTAAAATTGTAACATGTATAGGGCCAAAATGAACTTTAAAAACAGCGAACCTTCCGTAACTTTCAGGGAATACACCACTATTCTTAGTTTTGGAAATACAATTTCACTAAGCTATTCACGGAACAACTATGAGCTATAAGTCCACCATTCAGTGAGAGTGAAGATGAATACTCCATAAAGATAAAGAGTCAAAATAGAGTTTGCGGATGAAACCGTACTAGTTTTTATTGAAAAAACCTGGGATAATGTAGTACTCAAGGCAAATAATGGTGTTTATAATGTTAATCAATGGCAAAAAAAATCTTCTAAGCCTAAATGTGGATAAAACAAAATATATAGCATTTTCCGAAAGGGATAATTCTAGTTCTGCTGTGTTTTTACATAGTAAATTTGATTGCTGTAAAAATATAATAGGTAGTTGTAATGGTAAAGAAATAGAAAAAGTTAATTCTTGGAAATATCTTGGAATTTTCGTTGACTACAAACTGAACTGGATTATCCATATAAATTATTTAATAGGGACCTTGAGATGTTGTCTGTTTAAATTGTTGTTTCTAAGACGTATCCTGAGTAAGACGATGTTGAAAACTGTATATTATGCACTGATTCAGTCTCTATTGTCCTATGGTATTTTAGGATGGGGAAACGCCACAAATACATTTTGAAATCCACTAAATCAATTACAAAATAGAATAATTAAAACATGCATATTAAACCGATACGTTACCCAACTGTACAATTACACTCGGAGTTTCAAGTATTAAACGTAAGACAAATATATACAGTAAATGTGTTAACAAATATCTATAAATATAAGTCAATACCAAACTTAATTTATAAACACGTGCATGAGACAAGATCCTTCGATGCTTTTACATTTAAAATACCTAAATTTAATAAATCTAAAAGTCAAAAGCACGCGATGTACTATGGCCCATTAATATTTAATCAACTGGGTCTCGATTTGCGAAATGAGGTAGACTTTAAAACATATAAAACCAAAATTAAAAAATGGACCGCTGATAATTATGATACCATCAGTAACATGTTCTAACTAAATATAAAAACCTAACATTATGTTATAAATATTAAATTGTCTTTTTATTTTTTACCTGTACGGTGATTTAATTGTTCACTTGAACTATATATTAATTGTGCCCACTACATACAAGCTTTGCTTTTGTAGAATGGCAAGTGTACGGAAATATGAAGTATGTCTGTTTATTTATGAAACCATGTAATAATTCTTATGTACACAATAAAGAAGAATAATAATAATAATAATAATATTGTCTTCCTACCTCTGTAAAAGACACATTAAAAAATCGAACTAAAATCATTAAAAAAAACAGTTTTTTTAATAAAATACTTACTCTTATGATAATTTATCAGCGATACTAGAGATTACTCTGTTATAATCTTTAACGTTTAAGTAGAACGCATTATGGTGACCGATGTATCTATTCCAAACTATCGAGGAATGGCGTCGTACAAAGGAAATTACAAACTGCTAGTAATTGTAGAACTAATTCATCAATTAAATAATTATCACAGAATACAATTAAAATAATGAAAATAAAAATTAAGAAAATAATATTATAAAAAATAAAAAATTAAGAACAGATAAAATTAATTAAATAATTAAGTAGTTTCGATTTAACACGTAATTTCATTAATTCACGTTAAATAAACTCGTAAATTTAAATATTAATATTAATAATAAAATTATTATTTTCGGGTTCATTAATCATTATCTGCTCGATTACAAATGCAGGTGAAACAAATTAAAAATAATTGCTGATAAACTCGCCTCTAGGTAGCATTGATGGACGAAACATTTCAGACGAATAGTTGAGATCCATCCGACGTCGATTTGGCTGATTATCGGATGTCGCGAAATTGGTACTATGAGGACTAAAATGGGACGTCCGTTATTCGTCTCGTAGGAGGAATTTTGAACGGGACCAATATGGGCTCTATGGACCATGCTGGGACGTCCCAGGGACGATTTGTGTTTGCTGGGTCGACCTACACGATAACGACCGTAGATGCTCTTAAAGGGGTACCAAATCCTAAATCTTAGCGTAGCTGCCCTCTCTTTATGGGGTTCCAAAACGTGACGTCACTGGCTGAATTAACGGAAGTCCAATCAAAAGCGTTTACGGCGAAGCCTAGAGGGAAATCGGCGTACGCGACGTGGTTTCCTTCGTCTTTGTAGTTTATCCCAGTTCCCTAGAACAGCGAAAGATAGGCTAGCATAAATTGTTTACTATTAAAATTAGGGGTCAACGCTTTCGAAGGAATTTGTTCGTTATCGACGTAAAGAGCCAAATAATTTTGATCGAAATTTACGAAATTATAAGGATAAGACTAAATGGACCCCTTATACGCTTTGTTGGTGGCTAAACCAATGTTTCTGGTTAGTATATATTATCAAAACTGTCGTTCTGAATTGAACTAGCCAATGTAACTTAAATTTCGGGTCGAATTTTTGGGATTTTGGGCATAGCTTTGTAAAAAACCTTGCTGGTGAGCTTATAAAATTTTAGTCATAATTTTAACTTTACGTACAATTAGAACCGCGTCTATAAATTCAACTTTATACGCGTCAAGACTGTCGCTAAGAAGGGTAAAAATGTCGCTATTTCTAGTTAGGAAAAACTTAAGTTGTACGCCATTAATAAAATACTTGTTAAAATTAAAAATGTCACAAAAATATTCCCGTAAAATTCAATTTCTTTCGAGCCCGTGGCGGGGGATTGACGTTTCGGCCATGTCATTGTACCTTCCACATGTCGCTAGGTTAGTGTTTTTCGCATCGTTTCCATATTGACCAAGGTTTCGATATGCGCCCGATAATAGTAATTCGTGGCCGATGGTGAAACCGTCGTATCATTGTGTTTCACTTCGCATTGTTTGAATTGTGAATGTAGAGAATTGTTCACAAGTGATGGCGAAATCGGTGTAAGAGTCTCTTGTACCCGGTACTGTAAATTCGATAGACGAAATTGGTTTGTACCATACCCATTGTCCTTTTTCAACGCTGAGTTGAGTCGGTATTTCATTGAAAATATTTAGTACGCGTGAAATGGTGGTGTTAAACTAGGCTCTTTTTGTTAGAGCGCGTTTTCTTTAAAGCTTTCATAGTAGTTTTTCTTCTCTTGCGACGATCCGAACCTTCTTCCGTGAGAAGCATTTTGGTCTACCATAATTGTCCGTAAAAGTGGGGCTAACTTATCTCCTACCATTTAATTTCGTTCCAAGTCGGAATGCACGAACAAAAGTTCAGGGACGAATAAGTTTATTTGCATGGGAGTATTAGATCAGAATTATTTCTCAGTTGAAATATTTAGGGCCATTATCTCTTAATCCTAAAACTGTCCTTAATCCTTCAGATATTAGGAGTTTACAATAATTTTATTATATGACGTGAATTGTACGTGCCCGCTTTCTAAACTGCAATCAAATCCCCCCGATATATTCCACACGCTATCTTCTGAGTTTACGTTTTCTTCCGGTAACACCAAACTATCTTCTATCTTATCTCTTACACTCAAAATTTTTATACATTCATTAGGTACAGTCAAAAGTTCATAGGGATTTTTGTAGTAAACGGGGGTATGTATTTGAAGTCGTTCTTATTTTGATAATTCATTACGTATTCAGATTTTTCTGGTACTAATTCCTAAATCAACAACCCGCATCCCAGATTTTCGCTTACGTTATAAAAATATAAAGGATCCATATTCTTTACCAGGGCAATTTCCCAATCTCCGTGTAAACTAATGGGTTTGGCCAACGTTGTAGAATTCGAGGCTAGATTATTTTCAGCGTTGTTTTTATTCTTATCTCTAGTCATACTAGGAAGTGTTATGTAAATCCCAGACGTCTTCTTGAGTAACCCAACTATTAAACGATGGAGGATATTCTAGCCAAATAAAGTACAATTGCTGGACTCCGTTTTTCGTTCTTTTCCGTAAATCTTTGTTTACCTTGTACGAACGTGGTGCGTTGACCTTTCGAAGCTCTCTCGGTTAGAATATCCCTCTTATAGCGATTCCTTATAGATCTTTTATTTTATAACCGGGAGCATGTCTTTTAACTATACCTACGACTTTTAATATTTCTTCGGTATAATTAGCTTCGAACCCCTTTTGAAATATTATTTTAGTTGTATTTATTCTAACCAAATCCCCTACTTGGAATTGAGGTTTCATTTTCAGTTTCTCTTTACTCAGATTGCCGTGTCACATTACAATCCATTTCGAAACGTCGTCTAAACCTTTCATATTTAATATTTTGTCCATCTTAGCGTCTAATTCAGAGACGGTCAGGGCGAGGGGATACGGAAATGTAATATACGCGGCAATTATCACGCTTGTGTTTGGGTATACAATATCAATATCTTCCAAAAAAGCCCATTTGACTACGCAATACGTTGGACTTAAGGAGATAACTGATTTAACTTCGATGTCGGGGTCTAAGAATAAATTGAAAAATATTTTGGTGTCACTTAAAATGGCTGACTGCTCTTTGCGTGTTCGTTAAAACCACACCGTATCCAAAAAGAGTTAAAGCAAAGCTTTGCGATGGTACATAGTCATGGGTTCTTTTTAATATTGTTTGGGTTAAGTTTTACTCCCTCCTTTTCGTAGTATTCGTCTACGTTATTTGTTATTTGTTCTTCCGACTTTATTCCCGCCGGTAACCCGCTCGATTCCTGCATGAGTTGGAGAAAAGAATTGACGTGTTATGTAAGAAGAGCCCCTCCTTAGTTAGCGGATCGTACTGTTCTATCTCGTATTCCCAAATTTCGTGAATGGAAATAACCTTATATCCCATTTCGATAGCTAACTACACCTCGTCAGCTACCCAAGTACCGGTTATTTCTCTTTCAGAGTCTTCGTGAGTGCAATCCTGCTGGTTTGAAGTCTCGGCACATTTATGACAGTTAGCGAAAACTAGTTTAGAGCATATTCGCTGTGGTAAAATGTGATGGTATAGAGATTGAGATGGTAGCATTGTCACTTTAACTTTACCATTCATGGTAGAAAAGAAGCGCGTCAGCTTGGCTCCCAACGTCTACGGTAAACATGGAAATACGTTCTATTGGTAAGCATTCTTTTTAATACTACAAAAAACTCTTTTTCAATAGGCAAAGGCTTAATATTATCATTTTCTATGTGGGTTAATTATATGACGTCAAAAATAAGGTCCACTTTAGATATTAAACTTGTGAAATGACGTCAATTTACTCGACAACCAATGAGAAGCGATCTTCAGCTACCGATACGGTTTTATTTTCGCTTTTACAATCTCATGACGTCAGCATAGACGTCAACCATTGAGAAGCGAGTTACAGTTTAAGTTTTGGTTATTGTTGTTTCATTATCTCAAGAGGTTTTAATCTCAAGAGCCTTATCTACACGTCACATAGCGTTCTTTCAGTCCTAGGGAATTGTCGTGGAAAGTTACGCAGCCTTTTGCTCCGCTTTTAGCCGTTCGTCGACTCTCTTTTACTGCATAGGCTTTCTTTTATATACTAGAAATGTATTCTCACGTATTAGACCTAGAAAATTAGGCCTCAATTAGGGTTAAGAATGTTATTTAGAAAAATTATGTATATGGACTGCAAAACGTAACGCCTAGAAACATTTCGTCAACCTCACAAAGTGAATAGGTTTAGCAACGAGGGAATGGAGCTGGCGAGAGAGAGGGAAGGAAACGTGGGAAACGAACCAATGAAGGGGGGTAGCAATGAAGAGCTTTATATCCTTCCGGTGAATTTAAGAATTTCAGAATGAAATTATCATTCACCGGGGTGACATCCTCCTTTCTCACTGTTCCGAAACTGAATTCAAACAGTTTGCATAGAATAAAACCTAAAAAATGGCAGCGACGAACAAAGGGAATGTTAACCAGCGGGTTACAAAAAACGATATCCTTTTTGTTCAGGAAACGTTAAATACGAAAAGTTATAACCGTTTCATTTACAACGACGGCAGATCTTATAGGTTTTTTTTGTGGCGCTGCTTTTTCCTCTTGTGCATTGAGTTTCTCTGTTTTTCGTTAAACCCGGTAACCGTTGACGCTTAAGCCAACGTTTTTATAAAGCTAACAATGCAGCACACACTGAAAGAGCGTTGCCAGGTTAAAAACTGAAAATTATTGCACCCCTGATCGAGAAATATTGAATTCTAGGAAATATTATTGCATTTCCTCTTATTCAAAGAACTTGGAGTTATTTAAAATTTTAATATTATTTTCTTTATGAAACATGAGTCAAAACTATATAATTAAGAGATATTAAGGCGGAAGTCGGGGGTTTTGTGTTTCGGGGAAAAGTGAGAGATGGCGCTATCGTGCTGGAGCTGAGTAGAAAAGAACTGTCAAACTGCCGCAAATTGAGTTTAGTAACTTTAGAAGTGACATATATGTATACCACTAGCTCTATTTTTCCACTAACGGTTTGTTTCACAGATATTGCGTCATCCGTACCCTACGTAATATTTGACGTCATATTTGATGTCATCGAATCTCAAATGCCGATAATGCCATCATATAATTAGCGCTACGTCTGATAAACTGACGGCCATTTTTTTAGTTAACAAACCAGTTTAAACAACAAAGGCTTAGGAGCTAAAATGAACTACAATATAGTGTTAAGTTCTGTTAATGTAATTAATTTGCAAATTAATGAAGTTCTCGGAGACTTGTCAAAATATTATGTCTGGAGCGTCCTTAACCACCATAAATTTCACCCATTTCGTGCCACGCTCCACCAAACACTTCACGATGGTGATCAGCGCTAGAGAGCTGCAACGGAGCGGAAATTATTCCGTTTCCGCGGACTCCGTTCCGTTCCGCGGCGCTGGAACGGAATCGGAGCTAATTTCCGAAAAATCGTTGTAACGGAACGGAATCGGAGCAAATTTACGAAAAATCGTTGTAACGGAACGGAATCGCAGCAAATATCCGAAAAATCGTTGTAACGGAACGGAATCGGAGCAAATTTCCGAAAAATCGTTGTAACGGAACGGAATCGGAGCAAATTTCCGAAACAAAAAACGTCGTATATTGAAGCATGGACACTGTTTTCATTTCTCTCTTGGGCTGCTGATTGGGTCTCCCACTTTTCCAGACAGTGAGATCATAATCCCCCTTCTTCACCGGCTCGTGGGAAAAATAACTGCAACCGAAGCCTTTTTCTCTACGACTATGTTGCGTACATCAATGCGCAGAATCGCAAAAGGTACAAAGGCCGTTTAGCGAAAAGGGGGATTAATTTGGCGGGGTGACCCGTCTTGCGGTAAAGTTTTAGTTTTACATTCAATTCAATAGAAATAATAATTGTTTCTGTAAATTTCTGTATTCAGGAAAATTAAATAATTTTTCCTCATTTTTCAAGACTATAGACTCTTAAACGCGCCTTCCCAATCGACCGCCATTACCTTACAGTCTACGGGGAGGGTGATGAGAAAACCGGTTTTGGGGGGATGAAATTTCTGCGGTAGAGGGCTGGCTCGTTGGCTGTCTGTACGACAATGGCGGCGCCCAGTAAACGTTTCTAAAAAGAGTGTATACTGAGGGAAGGCAAAATATAAAACGGGAGCGGAAACTGAGCATAAATATTAAGTAATATAGACGATTAATGAAACTGAGCGGAACACGAACGGAAATAATATCGGAGAAACACACGGAGCGGAAACGGACGGAAAATATTGACGATAAATGAAACGGAGTGGAAACGGACGGAAAAAAGTTACGATAAATGAAACGGAGCGGAAACGGACGGAAATAATGGGCTAGAAATAAACCGGAGCTGAAACGGACGGAAATAACGAACGAGAAACAAAGCGGACCGGAAACGGAGAGAAACAAAACGGACCGGAAACGGACGGAAATAATAGGCGAGAAACTAAACGGACCGGAAACGGACGGAAACAACGGACGAAAAACAAAGCGGACCGGATACGGATATATGTACCATAACGGGAAACAAAACGGAGCGGAAACGGTATGGTATTTTCGCTGCTCTGCAGCTCTCTAATCAGCGCCTAAGGGTGGATTTCAGTAACTGACTCAGTACCATGGTGGATGCCAACGAAGATTTCTTCTGTTTAATCCAGGCGTCCGACGAGTGTTCCTTTGGAAGGGTCGGCCCACTTAACCGCAAGGAAAACCAAATGTGGAGTGATGTAAATTCGCACTGGGGATTTCCACATCACAATCAAGTACAATTCCGCTTTAGCGTCTGGGCAGGTCTTCTAGGAGATCGCGTCATTGTGCTATTTTTTCGTCCGAATCGGCTTAATGGGGTGAGCTACTTGGGGTTTTTACGAAATGAAGTAGCACAAGCATTGGAAGATGTCCCTTTAGTCGACCTGCCATGCTTTTGGTTCTTGCATGACGGTGCACCTCCTCATCAGGAAAGACATGTGGTGCAAAACCTTCACACCGAATGCCCTGAGCGTTGGATTGAGAAGAATGGTCCGGTGCGATGGCCTCCTTGGTCCCCAGATTTGACACCGCTCGACTTTTACCTGTGAGGATTCGTCAACGAGGAAGTATACAAGACACCAGTCACTAGCGAAGACGACTTGCGCCAGAGAATCATTTCAGCGTTCCAACTCATTACCCCCCATATGGTCCGTGGTTCATTCCAGAATATTTTTCATCGCGTACGGATTTGTGTAGCAGCGGACAGTGCCAATATTGAACCGTATTTGTAAAAATCTTTCTGTAATTCCTTATTATAATAATTGCACTTGTTCTAACACTTACTTTGTAAAAGTAAAACAATGATTTGGTTCAAAACATGTTCATTTTTCACAGACAATCATTACAATAACATGAGGCGTAAAAACATTTGGGTAGTACCAACTTGTTATTTTTCATGAACTATTATTTCAGTGACAAAATGTACAATTTGGACCATAGCAACTCCATTAAAGGTTTTCGAGAATGCTCCACAACTTACTCATTGAAACTTTTCGTTTCCCACCTAGCGTTCAAAAACCACAAATTCTGAAACTGTGAACCATTTCACGATTTTTCTGAAATTCACAAATAACAATGATCTCCACCGCGAGAGAACATACTGAAAATTTCACATTTCTATTATGTATAGTTTTTCAGAAAAAAATCCTAAGCCGATAAAATTAAGACACCCTGTAAATAAACCAATGCAACACGTTGGAAACGATTATTTTTTACGGCAGCTTATCGTAAATTTAATATGAACTGTGGAAAGAAAAACCTTTAACATAGAGTTACGGGGCAGAAAATGCCTACATTTTTAGATAACTTTGACTGTGGCGAAAAACGATAAGGATAAAAATTAAACAAATTTAGAAAATAAATAAAAACTAAATAATCAGTTATGCGTACTTCTAAAATGTAATAACAATAAACTAACTATTTTTTTATTATTCAAAGAAGAAAGGGCTGAGTGAGTCTGAGAAGACCGTGAGCCCGGCGAAGACACCATCTGATTAATCAGGGCGAGATATGTGTAACGGCCACGCCAACGGGGATATACGTGAGGACAGGGGTGGGGACACCCGTGGCGGAAGTATTCCGACCACGCGTTGGGGGATTGGTTGACGTCCTCACACGGCCATCCACAAACTCTGCCTCCCGGACGCCTGGGATTACATCATTACAGGAGTGAGCCACTACTCCCGGCAATAAAATAACTATGAATAATTATATATAAAACCTTAAGCTCGCCGCACCCTGGAAAAAAACGTTCTTCAAGTTGACGCTGTCGCCGGATATCAATTTCTTTAAAAACACGTTTTTCTCGTCAGCGCAAAAGAACGCTGGCGCTGACGTTGGCTTCATTTTCGGCGAATCACACACTAGCAGGTCGCTACTATAGAAAACAGGAATACCATCGGTTGCAGTCGTTGGTTTTGATACCCGTCGTGTCTGTCGCGCGGGCACAAATATCGTTTCGTATAGCTATTTTGATTTCATTTATCATTATTATCTTTAAATATTATAATAATTTTGTGATATTTTAGAATTTTAAAGTAGGTGTGAGTTTAATATATTATAAATATGAAAAAAAAACGGGTTATTAAACGGTGAAATATATTTTACGAAAATGTTGTATGCCCTTGTAATGGAAATAAATATATTTTTCATCCCAATCATTTTCATCGTTCATTGCATTTTCACGCCCCTCATATTTTTCTAAAATAATTGACATTATAACATCTGCCACAATATAAGCCGGCTGATTATAATTAAATTCAACAAAAACAAAACATACTCACGTGTTTCGTGGCGTGGTGCAATCTCTCTTTTTGGCAGAAAAATCTAGTATCCCGGTATGCTTAATGGGTAAAAAGAGTAGGAATGTAGTGATGTCAGAGACCGAAGCTGAGAGGAGCGTCAAAATGTTCAGGCAAATTGAAGTCGGTACGAAACGTACGTTTGTCCGAACAGCAGGTCGCCAGCGTCAGCGCGAGTTTAGGCTATTGTAATGTGCGATTTATTGTCGCCGATATGAGCAACGTTGGCGGTGCCAGCAACGGTTGCTAGGACGAGCAACCGTCCAGTGTGCGGCGGGCTTCAGAGTAATCGTAAATGAATTTAAGTAACGACAAATAAAATAACAGAAAGCGCACGCTACCTATTGATCCTGATAATGCTCGACTTCCGAAAAAGTAGGTCAGTACCAGTTTCTTTCCGCATTGACAAAAATATTGTGTTTGGAATAAATAAGAAAGCAGCGACCACGTCATTTTTAACAAAAATCAAGCCAGTGTGCGTCCGACGAACTTAATCCTTATATTTTTTTATCATTTCAGCGCGATGAAAATTTTGTAATCAATACCATTTTGACGAATGGAGTATCAATTTATAATCCAAAACTTTCAAATTTGTTTGCTTACATACTTCTGAATTTAGGGAACACGACGTAAGTTAAAAATAACGGGAACAATCCGAATTTTATATTCAAAAACCGGTGGTGTTGGAAAGCCGCAATGTTTTTATATTAATCCGTTTCGTGTCGGCGTCTGCCAAACAGGGACCCCCTGTCACAAGTACTGTAATAATGGGGTTCCTGGCGGTTAACATGCGAAATTTGGAAGCCATGTTAAGGTAGTATTTTCCCGTGAACCTAATCTATGATTAGCGGCCATTTGTTTTGTTTTATTAAGGATTTAGGCTTTAGTTGGCGGCCATTTTGTTTTCTAACATGTTTAGTCCTCTAGAGGGCATTTGTTCAGAGGTATCTAGGCTTTAGTTTTCAGCCATTTAGATTTTTTCTTACCTGGTTTAGGGTTGAAAATTCGTTTCTTGGCTGTGGGATAAATAAGCTTAAAATTAAATTAAAAAATCAGTTTTTAGCATTATTCTTTATAAATACCATGGCAATTAATTTAATGCAAACCAATTTAACTAGATATTCAAATTATAATTTATATTACTAAATGTGTAATGACTTTATTTAATCTTTATTATTGAATGATGCAATACGGTAATTTCTAAATGCTAGTGTTTCAATCATCTATAACATATATCTTACTATCAAAAGGACCTAACGCGATTTTAGTAGAATTAGTTGTAAATAGTAGAAATTATGTTTAATTCAGAGAAAACGGCATGGTATTAGAAGATAAAACTTATTTTATACAAGACGTTTCGACTGAAGAAGAGCCTCGGCTCGAAACGTCGTGTATAAAATAAGTTTTATCTTCTAATGCCATGCCGTTTTCTCTGAATTAAACATAATTTCTACTAATATTCACCATGGTAAATAATAAGTTTAATATATAGTGGTAAATAGCTCATGATTTTGTGATACTATTTTATTTATGTTCGCTAACGTTATTCGTTGCGTAAATAGACATTCCCGATAGCAGTTATGTTTTATATATTTCTTGACAAAACGTCTATCAACACCTTTGGCAGTATTATTATCTTCACCCTCACTCTGCAGCGAATACATTTTTGGTTTTAGACCAACGAAAGAGAGGCCAAGTCTGCCACACAATTCATCTTTCATAAATCCGAGTTGTTTTTTGTTAGTTTCACTAAATAGTTTATGATCTTTAGGATAGTCTGAAAAATCATAAAGATGGGTAGACGTTGCCATGTCGTTGTAAACATCATCGGTCTGAATTAGATGATTCTGCATAAATTTTGCACCGAGAATCTGCAATTGCTTTAAAGAATACGCAGATAGTTCTTCCTGTTTGACAGCTTTTCTAATGGGAGCGAGTGGATATTCATCATGCAGATCGTGAATTTCCTGAAGGTACTCCAAATCAACTTCTAGAATATAGCCTTCTGAACTATCATCCCCGACTTTTATTACATCAAACGAATCTATTTCTTCTTGATCCATCCACTGGAATCCATCTGTAGGCATATGCTCTCTCATTAACCTCCCATAAAGATTAACAGCGTCGAAATACATTAGATTTGAGCTTGGTTTTGAGGAATCATAGTTATCCATGTATTTATTACTAGCTTCAGCGTAGCGCAAAGAAATCATAGAAATTCCTCCTCTAATGCCGTTCTCAATGAAAAGATATTGATCGACATCAGTCAAGAGCTCCAGCTTCACACCAGTCATCAAAAGACACGCTTGCCAAGCTAATCCTGGAGAACTGTTCGCATAGCAGGGGTCTAGACTATAGTATTGCTTACTAAGACTCCTAAAGCTTTCGAAGACGTCAGCGAGCAGAAGCGTATCAGTTAGCACATAAAGATTTTGGTATTCCTCGAGATTATTTAGGTTACATTTTTCCCAGATTAATTGGGCGTAGTCATAGTCATCTTGAGATATATGCTCATTGGTAAGACTATAGAAAAATTCTTCCTTGGGAGTGAGTGACGATTCTTCAAACCTTTTGAATCCATCCATATACTCATATGGGAAAACCCCCTTTATGGTCAAACTTTCGGCATTGTCCTTGAAATGCTCCACAAGCAACGGAAAAGCGTTTGAACCTTGAACTCGGAGATTAGCAACCAAGGAGTCTAAGGACGCATTTAGAAACTTTAACGAGTCCAAAAATTGCAACCTTCCTAATGTGAAAGTTAAATATTTTTCCATATTGTGTGGTATGCAAGTAATCCGACGGTTTTTGAAACATCCAAGACTCTCCATTATTATATGCGAATCATAATTCCGCAAGTTATGTATCACGACCGGAATGTGGAAGAGAGGTTTTCTGTTGATGTTACAAGAATTATGAGCAGCCCCTAAAAATAGTCCTGTACGATGTTCGTGGTCTCGAACTTTTCTGTCACTATCTTCAAACTTTTTTCGGCAAATATAGCAATTAGTACAAGAGTCGAATTTTCTCTGTTCCTCCACCGAAAGATGCATGGGAATGTTAATATGCATTATATCCAATAGTTCTCTTTGTTCCTCTTGAAAACACTCCAAAAAATGCTTTGAAGCATTATTTCCACTGTAAACCACGGGCTGCTTGATCAATTTTCCCTCGGGACCAATTATTACGTACGCAAAACCGGAAGGACGATGTTTCCCAACATTGGTTGTACTTGACTTCGCTGGATCTGGCTTAGGACTCAGGAGTCTCAATTTTCTCAATAAAACATTCAAAATCGGCATATATGACGTAATCAACTCTCGTTTGCATAACATGCTTGTTGAATGTCAGTCATTTTTCATTCTCATCAGGTAATTCAACCCTCATAGGACCATATGATCTTCCAATATTCCTTGGCTTGAAAGTCTTTATAGACAGTAATGGCAGTAAAAGCAAGCTGTCTTGTGCTTTGTTTGGGAAAATAGTAGCTTGTTTAAGTTCTTCACCAACACAAAGTGCTTTTTGTGTTCTTCTGCTACCAACAACAAAATAACCCTTCTAACTTCATCGCATATATTTTCGCTAACATAAAGCGGATATATTTCATTCTCATATCCAAAAAATGTTGACTGACAGATGGTTCTGCTTCTCAAATTTTCCAACTTGTTTAATCTCCATTGGGAAACTAATACCACTGAGATCAAGCTCATTCTCATATTGAAAGAATTTTCTTACTAAATGGCCATCTTTTTAAACTGGGTGTGAAGCTGCCAAAATAGACCACAAGAAGCACTTGCTGTCCTCATTTTGAATATTTATTAGTGCTTTCTTATCCCGCAACTCCTGGGGGAGGGGAATGAAGCTGGAACCTTTAAAGAGATCATTTTATTATCTAAAATATGAACCTATATTAAATAAAGGTTCTTACCAAGGTAAATTCTCCATACAAAAGTTCTTCAACGGTCCATCCGCTGCCTTCTCTCTCGTACTCCTGCATTGATTTTTCTATTTTCGCGAAAGCTTCGGACATCTGAGTGCCTAGTATACCTCCCCGGAGAGTGGTGAAAGCTGTGCTATGAAAATACGGTGACGTTTCTACAAGAACTCCTCTCTCGGTGTAAACCGTGGCCTTGGAGTATCGTCCTTGAATGGAATGGAAGACTTATATACCATTTTTAAACCACGCCATGTTTCCAATTGGTTTAAAAGAATATCTCCAAATCTTGCGGAAGCATGAGAGGAGAAGGTATTAATATTTTTCAAATCATCATCACCACTTGGAAATCTCTTATATTTTGAAACAGTTCCACTCAATGCACGAGTTATAGTTACATCGACATCAGGATGGAATTCATCATCTGGTGGAATAGGGTAACGATTTCCAGTCATCTTCTGTGGAGCGTGAACCTCGTCTCTATGTTTGTTAAACTCGGTTCTCATGTTGAATGATTTATTGCAGTTAATACAATTATATCTAAAAGCCCCACAAAATATATATTTTATCACGCTATCGAGAAATTTTTTTAAATAAAAATCAGCGACTTACCGGGGTTTCTTATAATCTGGCATATATATATTATGTCGACGCTTGTGACGACTTAGGCTAGATGCGTAACGGAAGTCACTACCACATTCATCACACAGGAAAACTTTACCACCACTTTCATTATACATTGCTAATTCTAGAATATAAATACCAAGAAATGTTTTAAAAAGTATGAAATTAAAACCATTTTTTTCTTGTTTAATTAAATACCAGTTTTAAAATTAGAATTGCTACATTGAATTATACATTTATACTTTAAGCAGAACCTGCATTTGAAATTATGAAACCTAAAAATAAAAATATAACAAGGTATTCAAATCAGTTAAAAAAATTAAATTAGTTGCATTATATTTTTATATTACTTTCTTAATTACAGCGATGTTTTAAAAAGCAAACCTAAACTCTATAAAAAGTAAGATGTTTTTTTCTAAAAAAAACTATCTAGTGATAAAACTATTTTAATAGATGCTTTGGTGACATCTATCGGCGGCAATGGCAAATATTATACAAAATACTAAACTATCAAGTGTTATCAAAAATTCAATTGCTATAATATTGTTATTGTTTGTACTCGAACCTTTTTTGGTCTTATCTAGCGATAAAACTATTTTAATACATGCTTTGGTGACATCTATCGATGGCAATAGCAAATATTATACAAAATACTAAACTATTAAGTGTTATCAAAATTTTAATTGCTATATTATTTTTATTGTCTGTACTTGAACCCTTTATTTTTATTTAAAATAGCTTAATATATGAAGAAAGTAAACACATTACTCGCATAGAAAGCGTAACTATTTTTATAGTATATAATAAAATAATAATAATGATAACAATCAGCTAGGCTAATACCCAAGGCACCACCGTAAGCCCAAGTCATCTAGCGACTTATAATGCCTTTAAACAGGTGGCCGGGTTACAATGCGTAGGAGGGTGGTGGCAAGCCCTTCATGCCACGCGAGCCAACAGCTCCCTACACTAACTATTACCGTTAACCTCGACAAGTTTTTATGAGAAGGGGAAACTGAAGAACTCGTTAGAAAACCCCTTTAACCAGTGGGGAGAGAACTTGCAAACTCAACGTAAATATTATACAAATACTAAACTATGAAGTTCTATTAAAATTTTAATTACTATTTTATATGTATTGTTTGTACTTGAACCAGCTTTATATATGAATAAAATAACACATTACTTAACGCATAGAAAGCGTGATTATTTATATAGTATATTAATTAACCCTAGTATTAAGGTTACTTTATTTACTCTATAAAGATTAAGTAAACATTCTTTACGTAGGGCTCTTAGTTTAAAAAAAAGATTTGAGTATCCTTAATGCATATAAATACATAAATATAACATTTATTTGCATAATATTTTCGGTATTTATAATATCAATAAACTCAAAACGTTTACTTAATAAAGATTAATTTAACATTATTTACGTAGGGCTTTTAACTAAAAAAGATTCGAGTGCCTTTAAATTATACAAATACATAAGTGTAGTATTTATTTGCATAATCTTTACGATGTTTATATTATCAATAAACATAAAAATACAAAATCAGCATAACGCTAGCTAAAAATTAAGCCAGTAATAATTTCAGTTATTTAATTGGACCATTTTTTGACTAAGTTAAGATGCATTAATTTTACTCGGCCTATTATTATCTAATGATAAAATATATATTTATCTTTAAAAATATGAAGGATATATTAAATCATAGGCAAACAACTTTGCTACACGAAAAAAAGCAAATAACCTTAATTAAGGTAACTTAAATAAAAAGTAATTAAGCTAGAAACATTGTAAAAACAAAATAAAGTAATATAAAACTTTTAATTATATACTATTAAAAAAATCATGCTGAAAAATAATTAATTTCATAATAACGAGAAAATGTCTTAAGTTAACAGAAAAATTAAAAAAGCAATAAATTATTATCAATACCACATATAGCGTGAAATTAAACTTTCTTTTGAAAATTCATCAAACCATATTATTTTTAAAAGCATGCATTTTTTAATTAATATATAAAAAACCATATAATCTAAAACTATCATAAATGGAAGGGTTTAAAGGGTTTAAATAATAACATGAAGAAACAGTATTGCACTAACCTGAGGATAATATGAAGAGTTCAACCCAGACGTAAACTTCAAGAAGAGAGCTCCGAGCGAGTACCTTTCACGGCAGAGGCTAATAAACAGAATGAGCTTAAGACTCCAAGTTCACTTTCTATAATACCCTATCAATAGCTCCTTCCATTTTTGGTTGCACTTTTCTACATCTCACAAACAAGAATACACTTGAAAGTGTATATGACGTATATCAAAACAGTCGTCAACACTTTAATTCGGGTTTTTTATAGTTAAATCCCAAAAGTGGTCGCTATTAGCTTATCAGATAATCTAACAAGTGCTTTGTTTTCTTTCGTCTAACAAAGTTTTTCATATAAATTGAAATATATTCCCAATATTTTTAAGAAAAATATATGTCTATCGTTACATAATTATAGACCAACTAAAATAAACGCATTTATACTAACTTCAAAAATAAGTAATAAATAACTACGTGAATAAAACAAATATCCATATAATACATAGAGACAAAGACATAAATTATTATTATTATTTGTCCTAGGATTCGAATGCGTTTAAAGCATACAAATACTTAATGTAAAATAAATGTACATTTATATGAATGTTTTGGTAATTATATTGTCAATACACACACACAAATACAAAAACCAATAAAACGCTAGCTAAAAATTATAAAAATTCTATTAATCCACTAATAATTTCAGTTATTAAATTAGTACATAACATTATTATGTATTATTTTTTAAATTAGTTAAGAATCATTAATTTTAGTTGGTCTATATTTATTATGCAATAATAAAATATATATATTTATTTTTTCAAATTATTAAGGATATATTTAATCATAGCAATTTCAAAAATTACTAAGAAACAACTTGATTAAAATGTTTTTTATATAATGCAAAAAATATTTTGGCCTTTTATCAAGTTTTTTATTACAAGTCGCTAGATGACTTGGGCCTAAGGTGGTGCCTTGGGTATTAGCCTAGCTGATTGTTATTATAATTATTATTTTATTATATACTATATAGATAATTACGCTTTCTATGCGAGTAATGTGTTTACTTTCTTCATATATTAAGCTTTTTTAATAAAAAAAAAGGGTTCAAGTACAAACAATAACAAGTTGGCAAGCTAAAATATACCTCTCCTCGGAAGAATTGTCCCTAGCGGTATTAATTTCTCGAGATGACCCTTAATGATATATCTCCCCAATTCAGAGTTATTTACTAAAAACGTAATCCCGGTTCAATCCCGCCCGGTATAAAATTTTAATTATAATTAAAATAATTGAGACGAAACAACCGAGATTAATTTATTCAGAATATTATAAATTAAGTAGTTACAACAGTGAGTTAGACGTACTAAAACAATGCACAATTGAATGTAACCCTATTTACGGTACAAGTTTAGCAGTTAAATATAATACGAAGCCAATTTTAATGAAAGAAATATCTACAGAGGGTATTTGTATTTTTCTCGCTTACGAAATATTTGCGCATCGTTTACGCTCATTTTATTTCAACGTTCGCCCTTGATTAAGATACCGTTGAATATCGATATCTGGTAGTGGACGACTCGTAGACGTCCTGTCGACGTTGTGACACATACCGAATGAAAACGACCAATACCGTCCAATTTCCAATATCATATAATGACTGCATTAGGAATCGTAGATATCCAAATATCCACATCAACAAAAAATTTATTAACAAGAAGCGAAAAACTTACCATTCACAAAGCACAGAAAGCCACTTGACTAAACGTATATCAATAAATGACCGAAGACGGAATAGTTAGGGTTCTTTATAAATAAACACAAACGAACCCAATTGATGAACTGCATTAAACATCTTAATCAGTCGAGAAAACGTTCAAAATAAATTACGAAGTAATTTCAACAGAGTTGAAAACCAGAGCAACTCGATATTTTCTTCATAAATGAACTATTAAGCTTGAAAACAAATACGCTAAACACAATAGATAAGAATACGACTAAAAAAATAAATTAAAAATAACTAACGGGTTCTACCCTTTATATTATCTACTGACTGTGCTAAGACAAGATTTGACCTTCAAATTTTCATACGTAAAAAATGTAGACTTTAACAAGTTGGCAAGCCAAAATATACCTCACCTCGGAAGAATTGTCCCTAGTGGTATTAATTTCTCGAGATAACCCTTAAAGATATATCTCCGCAATTTGGAGTTATTTGTTAAAAATATTAACCCATTTCTATCCCGCCCGGTATAAAATTTTAATTATAATTAAAATAATTGAGACGAAACGACCAATTTTAATTTATTCAGAATATCATAAGTTAAGTAGTTACAACAGTAAGTTAGACGTACTATAACAATGCACAATTGAATTAAACCCTTTTACAGAACAAGTTTATCAGTTAAATATAATACGAAGCAAATTTTAATGAAATATCTACAGAGGCTTTTTGGAATTACTCGCTTACGAAATACTTGCCGCATCTTTAACGCTCATTTTATTTCAACACTCGCCCTTGATGAAGATACCGTAGATATCTGGTAGTGGACGACTCGTTCACTTCCTGTTGACGTTGTGACGCATACCACATGAAAAAGACCAATGCCGTCCAATTTCCAATATCATATAATGACTCGCACACCCAAGAAATCATTGACTGCGTTAGAAATCGTAGATATCCAAATATCCACACCAAATGTATTTACAAGAAGCAAAAACCTTACCATCAACAAAGCACAGAGAGCCACTTGACTAACCGCCAGCTTTTAAAGCAATTAACGTTAAATTATCTCCTTTGAATTAACAGAACTATATATAGGTCGTTAAGAAAGTGGACCACCCACAGGGTCTACCCTTTAACCCTCTAATCTCGGCTGACTGCGCTAAAACAAGATTTAACCTTTAAAAAATACCAGATTAGGCCTTCATAAATTCATTAATAAAAAAAGACTTTATTACCTATTATGCTTACGATGCCTGTCTTAATTTCAGTGAATCTAAGCAGCTATCGGTGGTTCTGTGGTAGAGCGCTCGACTGCCAAGCCGAATGGTCTGGGTTCGAAACCTGGGTGGCGCATTTGTTTTTAATCAATAGAGAAACGCTAAATTAGAATTTCTTCGATGCAATCATTTCAATTTCAATTCTATTTCAATTAAACCAAAATTTCCTACTCTATTAAATACGCTTCCGATAAAGCTGAAGGTCTAATTTTCAATAAGGCGTAACAAGTGTCGGTGGTTCTGTGGTAGAACGTCCGCCTGTCAATCAGGAGGTCTCGGGTTCAAATCCCGCCCGATGTGATCGCAAATTGATACTAAGACGAATACCGTGTACAACTGGTGGAAACCCTGCCATTGGACGTTGAGAGGTAGCATTACACTCAGCACTCGGTCCGTCCCAAAGTCATTAAGAAGAAGTTGGAGAGAAAACGCCCAGATAAACACAACAGACTCAACATGCACATCCATCAGAACACAAACACAACAAATTCAACACTCACAACCTACGCATAAACATTACAAAAACCGTAATACACCAAACCGTCACGACGGTGAGCGAAAAAACACCATCCAAACCAAACCGCAAATGCATCCGTTAACGCTCACCGTCACACGGTGGTTTTGCCAACCCTTTGAGAAACTGCGTACGCAGTGATTACACTTTGCACCGAAAATGCGAACGCGTTCGCAGTCCTGACAGACAGACACACCCACAGACCCAACCACAGACCCACCCACAGACAGACACGGTCGTTGTATAACCCCTCCTAGGGGACTTTGTCCCCTCGGAGAGGTAAAAACAAAATTAACATTTACGTAAGGTGTTTATAATCTTCCCACCCAAACAAATATTACGTTTATTTTTATCCCGGTTTAACTAGTATTTAAACTTTAGAGATGTAAACGTCAATGGCTCATCGGTAAAACATCCACGTTCTAAGAATGTACCCCGGGTTCGACTCCTGACGACGATCGTATTTAACTACAAATTGATCAATTTCCACCATTGAAAATTGTATACATATCAAAAAAATAAAATGGCACAGGGAAAATTGACGTTAATAACTTTAAAACTGCTTAAAACACTTTCGCCATAGCTGTTTTTTAGAAAAAACACCGCAACTTAGCAAGCGTTGGTGGCTGAGTGGTTAGAAAAATCTCTTGCACGAGGCAGACCCGAGTTCGATTCCCGGCCGGCGCTAATGAATCGCAAATCGATACTAAGACGAATACCGTGTACAATTGGTGGAAACCCTGCCATTGGACGTTGAAAGGTTGCAAAACACTCAGCACTAGGTCCGTCCTAAAGTCATTAAGCAGAAGTTGGAGAGAAAACGCCCGTACAAACACAACAGACTCAACATCCACAACCATCATCACACAAACTCAACATTCACAACACGAACTCAACATTTACAACCTACACATAAACATTACAATAACGAAATATCCAATCAAACTGAATTAAAAATGTCGCGACGGTGAGCAGGCCTGACAGACAGACAGATAGACAGACACGGTGATTGTATAATCCCTCCTAGAGAACTTTGTCCCCTCGGCGAGGTAAAAATAATATAGCAATTAAAATTTTGATAACACTTAATAGTTTAGTATTTTGTATAATATTGGCCATTTCCATCAATAGATGTCACCAAAGCATGTATTAAAATAGTTTTGTCGCTAGATAAGACCAAAAAAGGTTCGAGTACAAACAATAACAATATTATAGCAATTGAATTTTTGATAACACTTGATAGTTTAGTATTTTGTATAATATTTGCCATTGCCGCCGATAGATGTCACCAAAGCATCTATTAAAATAGTTTTATCACTAGATAGTTTTTTTTAGAAAAAAAACATCTTACTTTTTATAGAATTTAGGTTTGCTTTTTAAAACATCGCTGTAATTAAGAAAGTAATATAAAAATATAATGCAACTAATTTAATTTTTTTTAACTGATTTGAATACCTTGTTATATTTTTACCTCTCCGAGGGGACAAAGTCCCCTAGGAGGGGTTATACAACGACCGTGTCTGTCTGTGGGTCTGTGGGTGAGTTTGTGGGTGGGTCTGTCTGTGGGTCTGTGGGTCTGTCAGGCCTGCGAACGCGTTCGCATTTTCGGTGCAAAGTGTAATCACGGCGTACGCAGTTTCTCGAGATCTCTGCGTTCGCAGTTGCTAGTAATTAGGGAACAAAGTCGAAAAACCGTGTTTGCAAAACCACCGTGGGACGGTGAGCGTTAACGGATTAATTTGCAGTCGGGGTTGGTTTGGTGGTTTTTTTTCGTCAACGTTCGCCGTCACGACAGGTTTAATTCAGTGGTTTGGATATTTCGCTATTGTAATGTTTATGTGTAGGGTGGTAATGTTGTGTTATTGTTATGACGTTTGTGGGTGTTGAGTTTGTGGTGTGTATGTACGGGTGGTATCTCTCCAACTCTTTCTTATTGACTTTTGGGACGGACCGAGTGCTGAGTGTAATGCTACCTCTCAACATCCAATGGCAGGGTTTCCAGGAATTGTTCACGGTATTCGTCTTAGTATCAATTTGCGATCGCATCGGGCGGGTTTCGAACCCGACACCATCTGTTTGACAGGCGGACGTTCTACCACAGAACCACCGACACTTATTACGTTTCATTGAAAATTAAACCTTCAGCTTTATCGAAAGCGTATTTAATAGAGTATGAAATTTTGGTTTAATTGAAATAGAGCAAGATTTCGTGGAAGATTTAAATTATTGCATCGAAGAAATTCTAATTTAGCGATTTCTCATTTGATTAAAAACAAATGCGTCACCCAGGTTTCGAACCCGGGCCGTTCAGTTAGGCAGTCGAGCGCTCTACCACAGAACCAACGATAACTTCAAGCTATACTGCAAATAAGACACTCATTGTAAGCATAATAGTTAACAAAGTCTTGAATTTTTTTACGAATGAAATTGTGAAGGCCTAATGTGGTTTTTTTACGAAAAAATTATAAAGACTTAATCTTGTTTAATATAATAAGTTGCTTTATTTCAATTTGGTACTTTTGTTTAGGGTTTTTTTAATGAATGGAGTTAAAGATTTTTTTCTTCTATTATTTGACCTTTTATTTTTGCGGTTGTATATTTGTTTTATCTTTTATTCTTTTAAAATTATTTACTTCTTCCGCAAAATGGTTCATTTTTTGGAGGAACCTTTTTACTTATTTTTTGTGTATTAATGTTTTGAGAACCTTTACGTTTGGGAAAGGATAATTTTTGACGGAACCTTCAAAGTGTATACGTCGCATTTTCAAAAAATTTAATGGTCAAATCTTGTTTTAGCGCAGTCAGCAGATAAGATAAAGGGTAGAACCCGTTAGTTTTTTGTAATTTATTTAGTTTTTTCAGTCGTATATTCTTATCTATTAGGTTTAGCGTATTGGTTTTCAAGCTTAATAATTCATTTATTAACAACATATCGAGTTGGTCTGGTTTTCATCTCGGTCGTAATTTATTTTAAACGTTTTCTCGGCTGATTAAGATGTTTAATGCAGTTCATCAATTGGGTTCGTTTGTGTTTATTTATAAAGAACCCTAACTATTCCCTCTACGGTCATTTATTGATATACGTTTAGTCAAGTGGCTTTCTGTGCTTTGTGAATGGTAAGTTTTTCGCTTCTTGTTAATAAGTTTTTTGGTGGTGTGGATATTTGGATATCTACGATTCCTAATGCAGTCATTGATATTCTGGGTGTGCGAGTCATTATATGATATTGGAAATTGGACGGTTTTGGTCTTTTTCATGCGGTATGTGTCACAACGTCAACAGGATGGTTCCGACAGTCTACGAGTCGTCCACTACCAGATATCTACGGTATCTTGATCGGGCGAACGTTGAAATAAAATGAGCGTTAACTATGCGGCAAGTATTTCGTAAGCGACAAAAATACAAATACCCTCTGTAGATATTTCTTTCATTAAAATTGGCTTCGTATTATATTTAACTGCTAAACTTGTACCGTAAATAGGGTTAAAGTCAATTGTGCATTGTTTTAGTACGTCTAACTCACTGTTGAAACTACTTAATTTATAATATTCTGAATAAATTAATCTCGGTTGTTTCGTCTCAATTATTTTAATTAAAATTAAAATTTTATACCGGGCGGGATTGAACCGGGATTACGTTATTAGTAAATAACTCTGAATTGGGGAGATATAACTTTGAGGGTCATCTCGAGAAATTAATACCGCTAGTTGTATTTTAATTTTGATTGTGTTGAGCTTTTGGGCGGTATTGTTGGCTTTAATTATCATTTTTTGGTGTGAAGTGGTTTAAAGAAGATTTTCTGTGTTGTTATATCGTAAGCGATAAAAATACAAATACACTCTGTAGATATTTCTTTTATTAAAGTTTGCTTCGTATTACATTTAACTGATAAAATATTTCTGTAAATAGGGTTAAATTCAATTGTGCGTTGTTCTAATTCGTCTAACTCACTGTTGTAACTACTTAATTTATAATATTCTGAACAAATTAATCTCGGTTGTTTCGTTTCAATTATTATAATTCAAATTAAAATTTTATACTGGGCGGAATCGAACCAAGATTACGTTATTAGTAAATAACTCTGAATTGGGGAGATATAACTTAGAGGGTCATCTCGAAAAATTAATACCACTAGGGACAATGCTTCCGAGGAGAGGTATATTTTGGCTTGCCAACTTGTTATTTTTAGGTTTCATTATTTCAAATGCAGGTTTTGTTTAAAGTATAAATGTATAAATCAATGTAGCAATTCTAATTTTAAAACTGGTATTTAATTAAAAAAGAAAAAAATGGTTTTAATTTCATACTTTTTAAAACATTTCTTGGTATTTATATTCTAGAATTAGCAATGTATAATAAAAGTGGTGGTAAAGTTTTCCTGTGTGATGAATGTGGTAGTGACTTCCGTTACGCATCTAGCCTAAGTCGTCACAAGCGTCGACATAATATATATATGCCAGATTATAAGAAACCCCGGTAAGTCGCTGATTTTTATTTAAAAAAATTTCTCGATAGCGTGATAAAATATATATATTGTTTGGTTTTTAGATAAAATTGTATTAACTGCAATAAATCATTCAACATGAGAACCGAGTTTAACAAACATAGAAACGAGGTTCACGCTCCACAGAAGATGACTGGAAACCGTTACCCTATTCCACCAGATTTTGAATTCCATCCTGATGTCGATGCAATTATAACTCGTGCATTCAGTGGAACTGTTTCAAAATATAAGATTTTCCAAGTGGTGATGATGATTTGAAAAATATAAATACCTTCTCCTCTCATGCTTCCGCAAGATTTGGAGATATTCTTTTAAACCAATTGGAAACATGGCGTGGTTTAAAATGGTATATAAGTCTTCAAGGACGATACTCCAAGGCAACGGTTTACACCGAGAGAGGAGTTCTTGTAGAAACGTCACCGTATTTTCATAGCACAGCTTTCACCACTCTCCGGGGAGGTATACTAGGCACTTAGATGTCCGAAGCTTTCGCGAAAATAGAAAAATCAATGCAGGAGTACGAGAGAGAAGGCAGCGGATGGACCCTTGAAGGCCTTTTGTATGGAGAATTAACCTTGGTAAGAACCTTTATTTAATATAGGTTCATATTTTAGATAATAAAATGATCTCTTTAAAGGTTCCAGCTTCATTCCCCTCCCCCAGTAGTAGCGGGATAAGAAAGCACTAATAAATATTCAAAATGAGGACAGTAAGTGCTTCTTGTGGTCTATTTTGGCAGCTTCACATCCAGTGGAAAAAGATGGCCATTTAGTAAGAAAATACTTTCAATATGAGAATGAGCTTGATCTCAGTGGTATTAGTTTCCCAATGGAGATAAAACAAGTTGGAAAGTTTGAGAAGCAGAACAATCTGTCAGTCAACATTTTTTGGATATGAGAATGAAATATATCCGCTTTATGTTAGCGAAAATATATGCGATGAAGTTAGAAGGGTTAATTTGTTGTTGGTAGCAGATGAACACAAAAAGCACTTTGTGTTGGTGAAGAACTTATACAAGCTACTATTTTCCCAAACAAAGCACAAGACAGCTTGCTTTTACTGTCATTACTGTCTACAAAGACTTTCAAGCCAAGGAATATTGGAAGATCATATGAAATATTGCAAAGCTTATGGTCCTATGACGGTTGAATTACCTGATGAGAATGAAAAATGGCTGACATTCAACAAGCATGTTATGCAAACGAGAGTTGATTACGTCATATATGCCGGCTTTAAATGTTTTATTGAGAAAATTGAGACTCCTGAGTCCTAAGCCAGATCCAGCGAAGTCAAGTACAACCAATGTTGGGAAACATCGTCCTTCCGGTTTTGCGTACGTAATAATTGGTCCCTAGGGAAAATTGATCAAGCAGCCCGTGGTTTACAGTGGAAATAATGCTTCAAAGAGGAAGAAAGTGAACTATTGGAGATAATGCATATTAACATTCCCATGAATCTATCGGTTGAGGAACAGAGAAAATTCGACTCTTGTACTAATTGCTATATTTGCCGAAAAAAGTTTGAAAATAGTGACAGAAAAGTTCGAGACCACGAACATCGTACCGGACTATTTTTAGGGGCTGCTCATAATTCTTGTAACATCAACAGAAAACCTCTCTTCCACATTCCAGTCGTGATACATAACTTGCGGAATTATGATTCGCATATAATAATGGAGAGTCTTGGATGCTTCAAAAACCGTCGGATTACTTGCATACCACACAATATGGAAAAATATTTAACTTTCATATTAGGAAGGTTGCGATTTTTGGACTCGTTACAGTTTCTAAATACGTCCTTAGACTCCTTAGTTGCTAATCTCCGAGTTCAAGGTTCAAACGCTTTTCCGTTGCTGGTGGAGCATTTCAAGGACAATGCCGAAAGTTTGACCATAAAGGGGGTTTTCCCAGATGAGTATATGGATGGATTCAAAAGCTTTGAAGAATCGTCACTCCCTCCCAAGGAAGAATTTTTCTATAGTCTTACCAATGAGCATATATCTCAAGATGACTATGATTACGCCCAATTAATCTGGGAAATATTTAACCTAAATAATCTCGAGGAATACCAAAATCTTTGTGTGCTAACTGATACGCTTCTGCTTGCTGACGTCTTCGAAAGCTTAAGGATTCTTAGTAAGCAATACTATAGTCTAGACCCCTGCTATGTGAACAGTTCTCCAGGATTAGCTTGGCAACCGTGCTTTTTATGACTGATGTGAAGCCGGAGCTCTTGACTGATGTCGATCAATATCATTTCATTGAGAACGGCATTAGAGGAGGAATTTCTATGATTTCTTTGCGCTACGCAGAAGCTAATAATAAATACATGGATAACTATGATTCCTCAAAACCAAGCTCGTATCTAATGTATTTCGACGCTGTTAATCTTTATGGGAGGGCAATGAGCCAGCATATGCCTACAGATGGATTCCAGTGGATGGATCAAGAAGAAATAGATTCGTTTGATGTTATAAAAGTCGGGGATGATAGTTCAGAAGGCTATATTCTAGAAGTTGATTTGGAGTACCCTCAGGAAATTCACGATCTGCATGATGAATATCCACTCGCTCCCATTAGAAAAGCTGTCAAACAGGAAGAACTATCTGCGTATTCTTTAAAGCAATTGCAGATTCTCGGTGCAAAATTTATGGTGAATCAACCAAAGCTAACACCACCTTTGGAAAATAGGAATAACTATATTATCCACTACAGAAATTTCAAATTATACTTATTGCTTGGTCTTCGCCTTACTAAAATACACCGATTTTTAAAGTTCAATCAAAGCCCATGGATTAAGAAGTAGATAGAATTCAACACTCAGCGTCGAAAAGAAGCAAAAGATGAGTTCAGCAAGTCATTTTTCAAACTTATGAACAACGCTTTCTTTGGTAAGTTGATATTTATTAAATATATATATATATATATATATATATAACTTTAATTCTTAAAGAAAACAATTTATTTCTAGGAAAAACCATGGAGAATCTTCGGAAACACCGAGACAGCCAACTAGTTCATAAAGAAAAACAAGTACAACGAACGTACTTATCACCTCGGTTCACAAGTGCTAGAATTTTCAATGAAAATCTCGTAGGAATAGAAATGACTAAGAAAAATTATTGAAATTTTTTATTTTGTAAGAATTTTGTGTACTACTTCAAGTTATTTTGAAGTAGGATGCTGCTTAATCGGCCAATATATTTTGGATTTAGTATCCTTGATGTCAGCAAAACCTGCATGTACGAATTTCATTATACTGAGATAATGCAACGCTATGGATCAAATGCAAAGCTGTGTTTCACAGACACTGATTCACTATGTTATCTAATTCAGACCGATGATGTTTACAACGACATGGCAACGTCTACCCATCTTTATGATTTTTCAGACTAACCTAAAGATCATAAACTATTTAGTGAAACTAACAAAAAACAACTCGGATTTATATAAGATAAATTGTGTGGCAGAGTTGGCCTCTCTTTCGTTGGTCTAAAACCAAAAATGTATTCGCTGCAGAGTGAGGGTGAAGATAAGAATACTGCCAAAGGTGTTGATAGACGTTTTGTCAAGAAAAATATAAAACATAACTGCTATCGGGAATGCCTATTTACGCAACGCATAACGTTAGCGAACACAAATAAAATAGTATCACAAAATCATGAGCAATTTAGAACTAATTCTACTAAAATCGCGTTAGGTCCTTTTGATGGTAAGAGATATGTTATAGATGATTGAAACACTAGCATTTGGAAAAAACCGTATTGCATCATTCAATAATAAAGGTTAAATAAAGTCATTACACATTTAGTAATATAAATTATAATTTGAATATGCAGTTAAATTGGTTTGTATTAAAATAATTGTCATGGTATTAATAAAGAATAATGCTAAAAACCAATTTTTTAATTTAATTTTAAGCTTATTTATCCCACACCCAACAAACGAATTGTCAACCCTAAACAAGGTAAGAAAAAATCTAAATGGCTGCCAACTAAAGCCCAGATACCTCTGAACAAAAACCAAATGCCCTCTAGTTGACTAAACATGTTAGAAAACAAAATGACCTTAGCCTAAATCCTTAATAAAAAAAAACAAATGCCCGCTAATCGTAGATTAGGAAAATACTACCTTAACATACTAAATTTACAAAATTATTGCACGACGGATACTTCATGGTTCAATATTTTATTAAAATTAAATATATTGAACCATGAAGTATCCGTCGTGCAATAATTTTGTAAATTTAGTATAGAACTTCCACCATGGTTATAAAATTAAATATTTATGACTACCTTAACATGGCTTCCAAATTTCGCCCTATCATTATTAGCATGTTAACCGCCAGGAACCCCATTATTACACTACTGTCATATTATCTTCCAAACATATTATCTCTTTGTCACCTAAACAACTAAATCATCTTGACACTGAAGTTTGACAACTTGCTGCAATCCATGTCCACTCAATAGTTACTTAAGTGATAGCAGATATCACTCGGCATCCTTTGTTTTATCATTTTTAATTAAATTAATCAACTTGAGCTATATTCAAATTTCACCGTTGTTATTATAAAATCGTCCCCGTAGGTTTAATATGTTTAGACTGTTGTTACTCTAGAATCGTCCTGTAGCTTTATTTAATTTGAACTTTAGTTATTCTGGAATCGTCATGTAACTATATTTTATTTTAACTGAAATTATTCTAGAATTGTCCCGTAGCTACATTATATTTTAACGGTAGTTATTCTAGAATGGTCCAGTAACCATATTATATTAAAACTGTAGTTATTCTAGAATCGTCCCGTAGATATATTATATCTAAACTGTAGCTTTTCTGGAAGCGTCCAGTAGCCATATTATATTTTAACTTTCACTTTGCTTGACAAGGGGTCTCGAGCCGGAAAGCTTGCTAATTCCGTAATAAATTTGAACTTTAAACCATGAAGTGTCCGTCAATTTAACTTAATTTTAATATATTTAGACACCATGGTCAAAAACTTCAACTTATATAATTATGCCTATATTACTCCGCCATCAATTTGATTAGAAATGCAAAATTACTTTTACTTTTATTCAGAAACACATAATCTTAAAAGTATTTATTCTACTGATTGTATTTTTGTTTTATACTTTTTTATTCAGAATCAAGTTTATCAGATTAAAAAAAGTGGAAAATATACTTAGGCAGAGAAACCTTGGATTGGAATCCGTACAACTCTGGAACATAGCCAACGCAATAAAAAATGGAGTATGTATATTTAGAAATCATGTAAAAAATAAAGGTCTAGTAATTTCTTATTTTGTAAACTACATAAATGGTGTTGACTGACTTGTGAGTGAAGTCTACATTAATTATTCGCTTTGCTATTTTAGATAATTGACATAACATACGCCGAATTTTTTCTTCACGAGGACGATCCCCGATCTTTTTATATCACTCCTGCCACTTCTCTTAACGGAGTTAATATTTTCACTTGTATGAAAACGGATGCTATTAACCATGAGGACTACATGTATATTGGCGGAATCCCGAGAAATATTTGGATTCTATGGTCGCTGACTATCCTAACTTTGTCAATATTTCGTATCATCCTTGACAAAGATACCGTGACAAATAGGCAGTTAGTCATTTCGAAGAAACTGTTCTTTCGTATTGCGGTTGCAATGTTAGATGGTAAAAAATCAGTTCATTTTCATTGTTTGCACGACCGCCAGGCAATTTTCTGCTTATGACACTTGTAAGTCCTAGACGCAATGCAAAATTGTAGTTCCTCATATCAAATGTTTAGAACTTCATCATTTTCTGACCTAAATTAACATTTGTTTACAAGCACGGACCCCTGTTATAAATAAATACTTCAGAAAATGTTCTATCTACTTTCAGTATGTCAATTAATGAGAACCACCACACCAAGGATTCTAATCGGCACTTGGCTACTCAGTACATATATGTTGATGATTTGGTATACCGGTTTCTTTAAAGAAGAATCACTGATTTCCAATTATGCTTATGTAGATGACGAACTTGACCTTTTACGACATTCTAAATTGAGTATTTTGATAGCCACTAACTCGAAATTTAATAGCAGCATAAAAGTAGGTCATTTATACAAATTTCTAATATTTAATAAGTAAATAACGACTATCGCTTAAATCATTCTAACATATTATTGTAGCTAAGTAGAACTTTGAAATTTAAATTGCTTGGCTTAATTGAGGAAAGAGATGATAATGTAAACGGTTAAAGATATTAGATAAAATAGTAAATAATGTTTAAGAGACGCCAATATTCGATGATGTTATTTTGAATCACGTTGATAACATTGTTTAAAGTTGTTTCTGTTAGTATAACATTTGTTTTCCAAAACGACGAAAATTCGTGATCGGATCATTTAACAGAACTTACCCAATTTACATTATTTAATTTTATACATAGAACGTTTTGAGGATTGAATAAAATGTTTGAATTTTAAATAGGCAACATACATTAAGATAAGAAACTTACCGCAGAAGTCCGTTGCGTAAAGATTCTAAATGAAATATTGAAGATAATACAAATTAAACTTTCATTGTATACAGATATTTCGTTAGAAAAAGACACGCCCCTCGTTTCTTGTATACAGGGTAATTTAATTTGATTGGCCACGGCATTTTTCTGAAAACTATTTAATTAAGAAATTTATAAGCTAGCTTTATCTTTAATTTAAATTTCCGAACAAAAATTATTTGTTGTTCGGTAGCTAGTAGGAAAAATATCTAAAATGGAAATTTCTGTAACATATAACAACAGTATTGTGGTTAAAGGAAAACAAATCCACAAACAAACAAAATAATACTAATAATTTAATTCGTATATTATCAATTTTTAAAGATGGTTACATCTGACTTTCGTTTTCAAACTACCCGTTCACTATCCGTGTCACCTCCCGTATTCATTTTCTTGAATCACGTTGAAATCCTAAGCGGTGTTTGCACCCTGTGATCGCGTACTCGTTTTTATAAACTTGTCACATAACAATTTACAGCTTGGGATAGCACCACCTTTTCAAACGCCACCGAAAATCCTCAAAATAAAAACTCTTTATGCTGCTATGCTATTAATAAGGTTTTTCTAAAGTGAGCATAAGCTTAATTGAATTCAAGTTGGCGGTGATGAAATTGTGATTTTTATAATCCCATAATTTGCAATACCTACTGTTTAATTTTAAGGGGATTAATATGAATGATCAACCTCATTACAATTTCATATATGTCCACAAATAATATTAGCTTCTTTTAATTTTTCCATCTTAAATTTAATATAATGTTGATTGAACTCTTTTTATTTATTTAATTTAGAATTATCCTTTAATGTGGAACACACATTTTTTGAAAAAAGTGAAGAAAGATGGAATTCATTTTCGCAACTTTCGACATAATGACTTAATTCAAAAGAAGTTTGCGGAAGGGAAAGGGTCGTTGTTCTGGGAAGAATCGTATAAGGCCTTTCTTGTTAGTTTCACAACTGTTCAAGAAACGCTTAAGAGTAGTAACAGAAAGGTGTACATGGGGAAGAAATCGTTTGAAACTGGGCCTTTACATATTTTTTTAAACAAGAACATAGAAAAAACTTTGTTACGTCTAATAGTGCACCGGTAAGTAAAATAAATTTTATTAGGAAAGATCAACATTATGTATTTTTTATAACGAGACTGAAAAATGGGATAAGAAATTGTAAAATAACTGACCAAGCAGTTCTGAAGTTTTTGAAACACAAAATTACATTTCCAAAAGAAAAAACTAAGCCAACGATATTAAATACTTTTTTAAATTACAATTGTATAGGGTGTAATGGATATGAATGTCCTACCATTAGGGGCTTGTTTATTGTGTCCTAATATGTAAAAATTCTGAATGAACCATTATCCTAAAATGCTTTGATACAAGGGTACGGGTTCCTAAAAATTAGCTTTAAAATTTAAAAATAGTCTAAGTTAACGAACGATTTTTGTCCTGAACCAAATTGGTAGCATTAAATAATTAGTTCCTTTTGGTCGGTAAAGCAATATAAATATCAATAAACGACATGAATGCGTTCTTAAAAATAATCTCTGTGAGAAATTAAATTGCGGGTTTCAATTGTTAATTCATTTTCAAAATTTAAAACGAATTTTTTCAATTACAAGATCTTAAATGCCAACTACATAGTTTTGAAGTTTACTCTGTCTTTCCCTGGACGTTGGCTCGCAGTAAGACACAAGTGCTATGCCAGCAGCAGACTTCCAGTGAAAGACAAGGTACACCAAAAAAACTATGTAGTTGACCTTTAAGAAATAAATTCAGTGTTTTAAATCGCACTATACTCAGGTTGTCAGTTGCACACTAAGAAGGATAAAATTTACAATCCAGTTGGCGCTAAAATACATCACATCTTTTCCAGTGACTCGTACGCGTGAAATTGGATTTTGAACTCTTTCGTCATCTTCTAGCACCATATAGAAACCGATATTGGATATTTTATTTTTGAATTTCATGATTTGAAAAATTTAACCTTTCCATCATTTAAAGATGCCCTTTAAATGGTTTTATTAGAAAAAACAAGTAAAAACCTTTTAGTATCAGACGCCACTTGAAAATAGGTTTGGATATAGTTAAACGCATAATTACTTTTTGCATTTTATATTAATTGCTCGAAGGAAAAACGCGAACAAGTTTAGAGACCAAGAAGTGGGGGAGAAAACTAAGCTCTATTGGGGAAAAATATGCGGTACTTCGGCCGATAGGCCTTCAAGGTGAAAAACTTAATTAAGACCGAAGTACCGTATATTTTTCCCAAATAAAGCTTAGTTTTCTCCCCCACTTCTTGGTCTCTAAACTTGTTCGCGTTTTTACTCCTCACTCTCTAGATCATTGGTGGTGAAGAAAATTGATTTTTGTGTGTTCCTCTTGTGGGTGGTTCGTTCTAGGAGAGCTTAATTTTCTATTAACCTAACCGGACTGAAACAACTAGGCTAATGTTGGTAATTGCGATAATAACTGCAAGGAAATTAATGATGAGAAAACTGAAGACTATTTATTTTGAACTGATTTTCGAGTTACAAGTTTTTGCTTTGGCAATATTGTCTCATTTGGAGACCTACTAATATTTCGCGTCTTTTTTCGAAGACTCACTCTGAAGAAGTGCTTTGTGGAATCGTTTAGTGAGGGATTACCGCATGACCCGTCCAGTACGACACGTAATTTGGTGGTAGCCACATTTTCGCGTACTACACCTTGGTGTGGGAGGTAGTTGGTGCCTGGTTTTTTAATCTCCACTTCTTTTGGCGGGACGATTTCGGCAATGCCAGTTTCTAGATAACCATCTATGACCTTTTTGTATTCGGCGTAGTAACTGGGGTCCCTTTGAAATTTTCTAATAAGTCCGCCCATTCTTTTTTGCGCGACCTGGAAATTATCGGGAAGAGTTTCTCTGTCTACTCGCCAGGGGAATTTGACAGTATATATGTCCTCATAAAATTTTGTTTCTTTAAAAATGAATTAACAATTGCGTCACCTGGTTTTTCTCCCCATTCGCGACTATCTATCCCTAAATTTTCAAGCTCCCAAAACGACTTTAGCGTTTCATTTACCATTTTGTGTCCCAATGAAATTAGCATTGTTGATACTGACAACACTCGTCTGTCATAAGGTTGTTCCCCTACTACCCCTTGTACGGTCCACCCTAATTTGGTTTCCACCGCTACTAAATTTTCTCCGAATCGTTCATTTTGACCGGAAGCCAGTTTCCAATAGAAATCGCTCCCAATGAGTACGTCTAGGGCGTCTCCGGAGCCCCCCTTCCCGTCAGCTATTTGTAACCCTTTCGATTGCATCCAAGTTTTTACCTCCGCGCAGTCCATTCTTTCAACTGCGCGACAGATATACGGAACCTCTACCGCCTTAATTTCGGCACTGAGGTCTGGATTTTCCCGATTTTCTAATTTTAATCTAACTATTTTGCAAGTGCGTCTTTCGGGGATTTTGCTGCCAAAGGCGTAGACATTTAACTCTCTTTTTCCTAATTCGGGGAGATTTAATTCTTTAGAAACGCTTTCAGTGACGAATGTGCCCTGACTCCCCCCGTCGAGAAGACACCTGGCCGTTACTATATTGTTGGGCTTGGCAGGGTTCTTTACCACAGCCAGCGCTGTTTGTAGCAATACCACCCCCTCTTCGCTCCCCCCGCCTATTGTATTGACAACTGATCCTACTTTGACTTCGCTAGTTTCGTCGGGATGATTTTCTTTTTTAGAAATATTCACGGGATTTTCACCGCATACTGCAAAATTGTGTTTTTGTCGACAATTTCGGCACGACGTAAATTTGGAACGACAATTATTTAGCCCGTGTCCATAGCGAAGGCAAATGTAGCACCTGTTACTTTCCCTCAACTTTGTTCTTTTTTGTTCTAGCGTATGATGAGTACAATTAATACTTTTATGCGTTTCGTTTTGGCAGAAAACACAATACTGATTTTCACCTGGCTTTTTAACCTGGGTGGTTAGCGCTAAAGCGGAAGGGGTTGGATTTTTGTTTTTATGCCTATGATTTTCGTGAGAGTGATTTTCAACTCTCGATTTATCTTTAACTGGGGCTTTCTTCCCCCCGAGCATCACCGCCATCTCTCGACACTTTATTTGAGCAATCATGAAGGCTATCAGTTCGTCCGCGTCCCAATGCGCCCCTGGATTAGCGGGGTTCCATTTTAAACAATACTCCGTTCTTATGTCAATAGGCAAACATTGCAGCAAGGCGGGGCAAAGAAACGTGGCTCTATCCGCGATATTAAATCCTAACACCTTCAAGCTTCTAATACTAGTTTCACACGTATTAAGCAAGCGGCGTAACCCTTTTACGTCACTGGAGTCGCTAACAGGCTGAATTTGCTTTAGCTTCTCCATGTGCGTATGGATGGCTAATTCGTTTTTATCGAAAGTATACCGAAGTATTCTAACGGCTTCGTCGTAAGAAGCGTCATCCTCAACTAACCCCTCGACAGCTCTGAGAGCGTCCCCTTCTAAATAAGAAATTAAATACATGAACTTTTCTACATTACGTAACCTTGGATGGTTTCCTATTGTAGCGTTGAACCTTCCCCAGAAGTTGTTCCATTTTGTGAAGTCACCGTTGAATTTTGCGATGGTAAGTGGCGGAAGTCTCACTTCTGGATGAGGAACGTTCGGCATGTAGTTCATTGGAAATTGCCCCGATTGATAGTTCGATGGAAAGATCATTGGTGGAAAATAGTTTTGATTTCCGGTTGAGGGTGGTAGAAAGTTACTGGCTCCCACGTTGGATGATGATCCTCCAGGAATTAGCGTGCTTGACGGCTGCGGCGGGAACGCTCCCTGGTTTTGCTGGATCCCGACGTTTGACGGTGGCAGCGACGGCTGGATCCCGACGTTTGGCGTAGGCTGCTGCTGCTGAACTCCGACGTTTGACGAAAGTGGCTGCTGCGGTGTCCCTACGCTTAGCGTAGGCGGCTGAACCCCGACGTTTGGCGGGAGCTGGATTATGGTGTTTGGCGTGAGTCCGACGTTTGGCGTAGGTGTTGTTTTTTTGTTTTTGAGCGCTCGGTTGATTTTCAGTTGAGTTTCGCTTATTTTTTCCATGTAAACTATCGCTTCGTCGGTTTCTCTTTCCAGTTCCACGTCATCGTCGATGAGAAGCTCTAATTCTGCGTCGGCATGTTTTAGCTCGCTTTCTTTTTGTAGTAAGAGGATTAATTCATCCTCTAACTCGTCAATTGAAACGGCGTCTACGTTCTGTAGTAAAATCTCCAACTTTTTTAATCTTCTTGTAGTTGCAGAGCGCGCGCTTCTCCGTAAGGCTTTTACTATTTTTGCAGGGTCCTTCGCAGTTTCCTTTGAAGTTTTTCCCGTTTTACCGGTTTTTTCAGCTGATTCATTGTCTTTGTCCGCGGTTGTTTTGTCCGCGACATTTTCCTTACTTTGGTTTTCCGCTTTTTTCGCGTTGCCACCTGAAGCGAACGCTTTCAAAAATTGTGGCTCTTCTTCTTCGGATTCCGAAAAACCCATAGTTTTTATCAAATTAATTTAAATCGCAATTACCGTTTGACTTGTGATGTTCCCGGCGTTGAGTGCACCATGAAGAAAATTGATTTTTGTGTGTTCCTCTTGTGGGTGGTTCGTTCTAGGAGAGCTTAATTTTCTATTTACCTAACCGGACTGAAACAACTAGGCTAATGTTGGTAATTGCGATAATAACTGCAAGGAAATTAATGATGAGAAAACTGAAGACTATTTATTATGAACTGATTTTCGAGTTACAAGTTTTTGCTTTGGCAAAATTGTCTCATTTGGAGACCTACTAATATTTCGCGTCTTTTTTCGAAGACTCACTCTGAAGAAGTGCTTTGTGGAATTTCCGTTGAAACTGAAGAAAGCTCGGTCGTCTCCTGCCCCTCGCGCACCGTGGTCAAGCACGGCTCCAAATATTTGCGACCTTGGTGGCAGGAACGAGCGCCGGGTCACTGGCGCCTCTTTTCAACGGGAATTCCACGTACAAAAGGATTATTTTTCCCAACGCTAAACAGTGGGTTTTACCCACTTGCAAACATACTAGAAATATTTTTCAACGGACGAATGAAATTGAACTCTTTTTTTTAAATGACAAAGAATACAATACATTTTAAACATTATATACAATAATTAAACATTTTAAATATATATACACACACTTAATTACAGAATATTATTTTATATACAACAATTTTACCCGTTTCTTAACAGGTGGTTCATGTTTTTGCTCTAGCTGTGTTATATTAATTGCTCGGCATTGTTAATTTTAATTGTTTTGTTTTGTCTTATGATATAAGTTTTAATGTCTGCCGATGACAAACTATTGGCTAGATTATGATTACGTATGGCTACACCCTTGAAATTAAAAAGTCAAATTTCCAGGACAAGTTATGTCGCGTTGTACCATGAACACATACTAAACATTAATAAATGAAACTATCTTTAACCCATCTGTATGAAAGAAACATTTCTACCGGGGAATAATTATTTCACGGTTGGCGCTGCTGTAGTCTAAATGAGTACATTAGCGACATGAATTAAATATTATTTACATTCGAGCCTGCCAAATTAAATAGCATCTCTGAACTCATTGATGCTATAAATTAAGTCATGCGCACTTTTAAAAGCGGAATTAATTTCAATAGAAGGTGCTATAAGGAGAAGCACCGAGCTTGTCACCACCCTCTAACGCATAGTAACCCGGCCACCTGAATTAATGGCTTCAAAAGTCGCTTGATGACTTAGGCCTAAGTTGGTGCCTTGGGTATTAGTCTAGCTGATTATTATTATTTATATTATTATTAAATAGGAGACAGTGCAGATAGACTTTAAGACATCCGAAAAAATCACAGCTTTGTAACAAGTTATCACAGCTTAGTAATTAAGGTAACATGGTAATGGGAACAAATTTTTCATATTAAATTATTCTAATCACGATTTAATATTTTCAATCAGGATTTAATCATTTAAATCAGATTAAATCATTTAATCATGATTACATCAGATTTAAACAGTCTAATCATGATTAAACGTGATTTAATCAACATAATCGTGATTAAATTGATTTTAATCAAAGTAATAAAGATTAAATCAGATTTTATCTTTCGAGGGGTGCGTCGTTAATCATCGAAGTGACCTGCCCATCGCTATAAACGATTTTCATCCATATTGCACCACCTTGCACCACTTAAATTAGAACTTGCACCAGTAGGATGTGGACAGTTTAGAAAAAAACACATTGGGGCCAACTTAAGTAAACCCCCAGTCTTTCCAAAAACTTTAGCTTTAATAAATTTTAACACCAAATTTAGAGCTAGTTAAATTGTTGATGTTTTAGTACCGCCATCAGTTCGCCTATAAGTTTCATTTACGCACCTCTCCAACAGGCTTACTATAGCTCAAATTTTATTTTCTGTAAAACCTTATTAGACGAACGAATTGACGACGGTTGTTATGGTAGTGGTCAAAATGGTTTTTAAGAAAATGTAAGTAGGGCATAGATAGCTTGAAGAGTTCAATAATTTTACATAAAAATATATTTGGCTCGTATATTTTCACCGGAAAATCCCAGTCAGTTGGTTTTATTTGAACAAAATTATGGTGTCGGCCAAAAACCTTAGACACCAAGAAATACCAGTCAGTGTGGAACGAGATTTCTAAGACGTTAGGAGGGTCTATAAGCGCAAGTGCTGCATAAATGTATGTAAAGAAAAATTAGAATCATATTTGTAAGAATCTTGCAATTAGCCGTAACAAAGATAAAACAGAGAAAATTATACCTAATCGCAAAGTAGTGAAACGGCATACCAAGAAGAACCCCCAAATCCATCGGTTTCAACTCAGGATAGTACCGAAAGCTGGAAAAGTGAAAAATCAAAGGAAGAAGATTAACACTTCAATTTGACGATCTCTGCAGAGGATTAGTAGAAAATGTTGCCAAGAGACGTAACCTTTAAGAGGAACGAGCCAAAGATTACAACACAAAAATTAGATATAACTTAGTTTTCAAGAAAGGCGGCTGGACTCGTATCGTTCATAGTCATTTTATTAATGAGACTAATCTCTTTCAAAGGAACGACGTTGAGCAAGTCAGAAAAGAGGTTTGCGAAATTTGAAAGTCAAAGTTTTATGGGAAAATAGTAACTGAGCCAGTAATTAACAGCGATGTGGTAATAAGATGTAGAATCGTCCGTAATTTCAAATATAAACACGACTCTTCAAAGAGAAGGTCGTTATCTGATTTGGCAAGGGATGAGGTGATTGACGAAATGATTGGGAACAGTGTAGCGCCATTAGAAGAACTAGAGCTGATTTCATGATGGAATTTGGAGAAACCGAGCCTATAGTTCTTCGGGGTTTAAAATAAAACGAGACTCAATCCAGGCCCCGTCGTTGGACTGAAAATTACAATGGACCATCGACAGTTTAAAGGAATTATCAGATAACTTTGTTTTCGACCGTTCAAAGTATTTATTAGGTCAGTCGCCCAAATTCACGTATACCAAAAGAACTGCTCAACTACCAACTCGCGATTGGCAATAGATGCTACTGGTAGTGTAGTCAAGAAAATCATGTGGCCTTTGGGTGAGAAAAATTGTCACATTTTTATTGTACCAGAGAGAGGTTAGGGACACTTGTACACAACAGTGGTTCGAATGTCGGCAGAGTCACACAATTCTGACGGTATAACCAACTGGTTAAATGTTTGGCTTAGAACAGGAGGAATTCCGCCCAAGACCTTGGTAACGGACATGTCATAGCCCTTTTATCGGTGGTCTGCCAATCGTTCAATGATACTACTTGCCTAAATAACTAACACGATGCTTCCAGTTGGTGGTTTTTAATAAAAAGGATTCGAAATAACCAACATGTATTGTACGTTGTGACATGGCGCACACGGTTAAGTCGACAGACCTCGCTAAACCCGACCCAGCCCGACCCCACGAGGAAACAAAAGAGGCCCCACGTAAACCGCGGGTAATCAACAGTACCAGCCGAAGATAGTTACTGATCTATGTCGTTTGTCACGATTAATTTATCTATGGACTGCTTTGATGACGCCCTTTTTTTGCTAAAAAATACCGTCGCCAGTATATCATCGGTTGTAGGCATTTAAACGCGTTACTTTTGCGCCCCAAAAATTTCCTCTAAGGGTGGATGAGTTTGTGTCAAACTATGTCCGCTCCACAGAAGAGACAATGAAGTTTGCCACTACGGCTTCACCTGTTACTACACGATCCTCGCCTTTCATTGAAGGTGAATTTCATTTATTTTGAACTTTATCGTTAACGTTTTACTAAGAAAATTTTTTCTCACAGAAATTAACATCCCAATTATCGTAAATGCAGACGATCTCGTGGAGCAAAATGAATATGGAGTGTGCTATTATGTCAATTGCGATTTAGTAAGTTTGCTTCGTTGATTATTCGAAATCATATATACTATTGAAGTTTAATGTTATTTGTTTTTACTTAAAAAAGGAAGAAGATGAAAAAGGAGAGGTACCGTCGTGTTGGAACTGAGCCAGGGAAATAAATTATACACTGATAAAAATAAAAGTTTTAAAATAGACCATTTATAGTTTTTTCATTTTTGTCCAAAATCGAAAACCTGGAAGGTTTTAAAACAAACCATTCACAAAAAATAGTGGTTTACAAATAAACCTATTTTTAAACATAGGTTTTCGAACAACTATAAAATGGTTTAAAATAAGTCATAAATATCTACTTTGTCAAACTATTAATGGAGAAAGAAAGGTTTTTTTTAAACTAAATGGTTTTAAAATATACCTAATTGGGTTTTTTTTTAAATAAGATGGTTTAAATTTAGTCTAACATTTTTCTTTATAGCTCAATATTTAATCAGGTTATAGTTTATATATATACCACAAAACTACTTAACTTGTAATATTTTATACCAAATATGGTTTAATAATATGCGCTTGAAAGTTTGAATGGAAACCTTTCAATGGGTATTCAAAGAAACCCATATCCATTTATTTTTGAACTATTTCCTCAAATTGAAATACGGGTTTTAAACTATTTTAGGATTATTTTCAGTGTTAATAGTGGTTTTTTAAACCAAAAATAGAAAAATTTGGCTTCCCCATAAAATATTAAAATTAAGACAAGTCTTTAGAGTAAAATCATTTATTTCAAAGTTCTAAATTTGAAATTGGTCAAACAATTTATGAATTAAAATACACTATAAACAGACATTATTTTTTTGAATTTAACTTTGTCACAATTTTTTTCACTGCAGCTGAACATTTGGTTTCATCTAAGCCGACAAAGAAAGATTCAACAAATGAAAATGTTTTGGCCAATAAGCTAGGGTATTTGACATTAAAAACCCAGTACGCAGCAAACAATCCAGCAAATGCAGATAAAAAATCATACGCTTCCGCTAATTTCTTTCCATCGATATAAATTTCCAAGTCTTCACACGCTAAGGCATGATCTCCGCAAAATACTATTACAGGACCTCTTTGTACCCTGTTTAGCTCAGATTTCTTCCAGAAGAGTTTGATGTAGTTTTCTTTCTACAGTGCCGGAAGTAGTAGAAAAGTCAAGGCCATTTTTAAATCTAAAATGATAAAGTTTATAAAGTAACACTAAGAAACAATGTTAACAACATACCATGCTGGCTCTGGGGATCTGGCTTTGATGTTACATTTTCCATAATTTCAGCCCTAAGAGCAACGGACTCTTTGCCATTCATAGCCCAAATCTTCTCACTGTGATTCTTTAATCCTTCCTGAAGTTTTTCTTCAACATTTATCTTAGTTAGTCGCTGGAACTCTAAATTTAACTACGAAAATGACCATATTAAAAAGTGCTGTATATAAACTTCACACCTAATGTACTTACTTGTCGAATATCACTAAGAGCTGGATACTCTTTTAAAACTTCCTCTAAGCTTCCTTTCAAAATCAGCTTCCTTCTATCGGAGAATGTTCTGTCCATCTTTGTATCAATTACGGTCCAGTCCGTCTCATTTTTGGCCATTTCTATCTGCATATACGTTTTGTGTGCTGAAATGCTATTTTCATCCTCATACTCTTCATTCTATTTAATACAATGAATATATAAATATAACTATATAACTATTAAAAACACAAACCCCAAACTATTCACCACAGGCATAGTTGGCAAGGTTCTATATGTGGTTGAAGTACTTGGAGTACTTCTCCAAACATCACTTAAGTCTTCAATACTCAAAGATTTTGAGGCGTCCAGAGATTTACGTTGTTTGGATTTCCCGTAAATTGTTTTGGCTCGTTGTACAGATTCAACCTCATTTAGATTATATCTAAAATTCTTGAATTTTGACTGGAGTTTCGTATACCATTTTTCCTGTAAGAAAAATTAACAGCAATTAGATAAATGATCAAGTAGTTATGCTATTTTATATTTCTACATACATAGCCCTCTCCTGGAATGCATTTTAAATGCTCATACTCCAATACAAGGCTTTTGGCAACAAGCATATGACTAGGAGGATATCTAAAATATAATATCAATTATGTAACTTCATATAAAAATGGGTAAAGTTCAGTAGTTTAATTGATATTGGTACTCACAGAGAAAATCTCTGAACTATGTCATTGAATAAGAAAGTCACAAGAGCTCTGTCTATTTTATCTTTGGCCTTTCCTTCGGTGAAGCTGTTATAACGTACCTTACTCTTATAAACCTCAGGGATATCAGGCAAATTGTAAGTCAGAGTGAAATTGGTCCTAGAGCCAGTACCCACCATTTCCGTGGCATTATTAACGATCCTATAAAAAGTTACATTAATTCAACATTTAGATCTTTTTTTTTCACGCGCAATTGAATTTGGTATACAATATAGTAAATTACGCCAAATAAAATAACATTACATTACACTAAAGTAACGTTTTGATTTTTGAAGGGGTACAAGATATTTAAAAGAATTAAATTAATAAATAGTTACCATGATATTGTTTTATTGGCAACAGTTTTTTCTTTATCATCTCCTAATAGAAGAGCATCTTTTCCTGTTTCTGTCACCAATTGTGGATCATCCACCTTAATTAAAATATTCGAATGAAATAACAGAATTTATATTTTTAACTTCTCAAATCCCAGAGAAAAGTATCAATGTAAAATTATTTTTATTTTCTCAAGGAGGTTTGGAAATCTACAGTAATAATATCTCTTAAATTTACCTCATCGGTATTATTTTCAGCTAAATTTGAATGAGTTTGTTTGTCCTCTATTCGTTTTCTCTTTTCCAGGGTGGATGAATCATTGTCTTCATTTGACCTCTTATTTGGATTATGACTTTAATATGCATCCCATTTTTTAATTCTGTTGCATCATCTAATTGTAAACCTAAAATGGAAAAGCCTCAAATTTAATTAGCTAAATTAATGACCAATTTAAATTTTTCCGCAAAATTTCAATGAAAAACTATCCCCACTTTAAGATATTATAAAAAATGCTCATTCGCTAGAAAAAGAATACCATAGTTTAAGGTAAAGGGATAATGAAACGACTACACAACCCATATTCATTATTAGTCGATAGCTACGCCGCAAAATTTCCGTTTTGAAAACGAAAACATTTGAGAGAGTTGGCCGTTTAAAGTCTATCGAAATCTGGCAGCCTTGCCTGCCTTCCGGACTGTTATTTAACGAGACTCTTTACTTAACGATACTTTTTCGTCTCTGAAACGGGCCCTAAGACTATAAATAAGATATCGAGACTATTATACCTCGCTTAAGCCTAACCGTTCTTTTGTAAATTTATGTAGCGAAATTTGCTGAAATATTCTTAATTTTTACCACTCGGCTTTTACACCGACCTATACACTCTTTTGACTCACCTCAAATACTACATCCGGACTTTTAAAATCTTTGAAAGATTCATCATTTCTCATAACTTCAATAAATGTTGCGTAAGATGAGTTCATAAGCGTGACCATTTTCCTTCTATAACCGTTACACAAAAGCACACAAATTTTTTTGGACCACGCGGACATTTCAGTTTCTATCTTGAATCTTCTATTCTCGGCACTTTGTTATTTGCTTTTAACTTTTTTTTGTACGCGGAATAAATCACGATTTAGCGAAATACCTAGTTAAGATTTTTGTCTCGATGCCGCTGAAAATTTCGGTTCGTAGTTCGTGGCGACTGGAGCATTCCGCACGGGTTAATGAACAAAAGCTGAAGGTCGCCTGACTCGCCTTTACTACCGACCTGTTCGAACGACAAAAAAACCCAACACCAAAGTCCATTCTCCCACCCTCTCTGTAGGCCAATATGCGTCATTAAAAAAAAGAGAAAAGCAGTAACCAGTGCTTCCACTTTGAGGAATTTTATCCCCTTTTAGGGATTTCTCGACCTGAAAGGGGAATTAAGGGATTTTTCGAAATTAAAAGAATTTATTGATATTTTAAGCGATTATTGGGGATTTTCTTGAATCGAATTTTGCTAGAAATATCTAGTATAACATATTTTCGTGCAATAGAGTAAAACTTTAAACAAAAAATGTAGTTTTAATGTAACTTATTAAAAATGTAATAAGAAATTTCTTAAGATTTTTTAATTTATTTCAAAAGTTAAGAACTAATGGAAATAAACTGGAGGGAAAAAGGATTTTTTTTCGTCTTTGAAAAGGATAAAGGGGAATTTTTTAGAACAGCCAGAGAGAAAAATTAAATTGTCTAAGTGGAAGCACTGGGCCAAACCAAAGCAAAAAAAAATGAGGCGAGAGGAAATAGTGAATCCATTGAACGATAATATACGCTATTTAAAATATATTAATTAGTATAATGAGTGCCAAATTGTTAAGTTGTGTAAAATGTGGTTTTATAGTGAAAAAATTCGGAATTCTTTTGGCTCATATGCAAAATGCCCACGGTTCGGATCCTTTTTTTAACGTCACCTGCGGATTAAAGGGCTGCGGGAAAATATGCAACACTGTCGCCAGTTTACGTAGGCACATTAAATATAAACATAAGGAATATTTACGTAATGAAGATGAACAAACAGATCAAGCTCACACTGATGACCAAATTATAGAAGAAAACCCAATAGGTTTGGACATTAATATAGACAAAAATGCGATTGACGATCATTTTGGTAGTAGTCCTACTGAAAGAAGAGATGAGGCCAATCTCAAACCTCCAGAAATTAGAGAGACGTTATTGAAGATAATTTTAAAATATAGAGAGCAACACCATTTACCAAGGACGGTAATACAATCGTTAGTTAATGACCTCCTTTTATTCTGCGAACATTTGATTTCAGTTAATAAGGAAAATATTAGAAATGTAATTCGGTCAAAAGACGTGAGCATAAGTGAATCTGAGATCTTTTCAAATGAAGTAAAAGTGAAAGACGCGTTCGAAAGTTTAAACTCTGACTACAAAATATCTGCAGTATGCAGAAAAGAGTACGGCTTAATAGAACCAACTCAACACACATTTGCAGAAACATCTAATCAACCAAGGAAGCATCACTTTCACTACGTATCAGTAATTAGAGTTCTTGAAAAATTGTACTCGTCTCCTGAAATTTTAAACAAACACAACGATTTAACCTTGATCCCCAGTAATTGCATTGGACACTTTTCGCAAGGAGAGATAGCAAAGCAAATCCTAAAAAAAACCTCTGGTCTACCAAGTAATACTATTTTATTACAAATTTACATGGATGAATATGAAATAGCCAATCCGCTGGGTTCGAAACGTGGAAAGCACAAAACATTGGGATGTTACTTCTCCATACTGAATTTTGATGCAAAATACCGATCTCAGTTAAGCGACATTCACTTGATCTTTTTGGCAAAAGCGAGTGACATCGATAAATATGGCTTGAAAGAAGTCCTAAAACCAATGATAAATGACTTAAATGTTTTATCGGATGAGGGACTTTACATTGAAAGTACAGGCGAAAGACTGACAGCAATAGCAGCGATAGTATCCGGAGACAATTTAGGCCTTCATAAAGCGGGTGGCTACAATTGTAGTTTCTCGAAGGGCAGAATCTGCAGATGCTGTATGATATTAAAAGAAGAAGTCCCTTTAAAAACAAATGAAAGTCAGGTTCATCTGCGAACTTTACAGCGTCACAGATATCATTTAGAAGCTATAATTAGTGATCCAACCTCATGTTCTATATATGGCGTGCGAAATGAAAGCCCTTTAATGAAAATACAAGACTTTGATGTTACTCAACAGCTACCACCCGACCCGATGCATGACTTGCTAGAAGGAGTTATGCCATCCATTTTAAAACAAGTACTTAATTTTCTAATCACCAATAAAAACATGACGGTCGAAGAATTTAATAATAGAGTTGAATCTTTTAAATATGGACAAACTGAATCTAATCATCCAGAAACGCAAAATAAAAATGCTTTTACAAACAATGGACATTTAAAGGGGTCAGCAAGCGAAATATTTTGCTTATTCAGACTACTTCCTTTTATTTTGAACACATTTTTGCCTGATCAGAATGATCCAAAGTGGGAAGTGTATTTGAAGCTCCGCGAAATCGTTGACTATATATTTGCTAGCCATTTACATATTTCATTTATATCAAAATTTGCAAAATTAATTGAAGAGTTTTTGAAATCAGTGAACGAGATGTTTGGAAGTGAAATAATAACTCCCAAATATCACTTTTTAATTCATTATCCATCGGCTTACTTAAAATATGGGCCATTAAGAGCGCTTTCATGTATGCGGTTTGAAAGTAAACACAGTTTCTTTAAAAAAATTATGCTTGCTACAGCGAATTTTAAAAATCCCACTAAAACAATGGCCTCCAGAAATCAGTACCTCCAATGCTACAATTTCTTGGCTGAAAAACATTACAGTATTCAAAACACCACCTCTGGACATTTTCTTGAAAAACATTCTTTACCGGAAAATCTAAAAACCCAACTTAATGACTCTTGTCCAGAAAGATTATATTCAGTTAAAAAATCTACGTTTGACAATTCATATTTTTGTGTTGGCAGTCTGCTTTTACATGAAATTAATGAAAACGAAATTAAAGCATTCTTTCAAATTAAATACATATTTTGTATTAACATGTATTTGTGTTTGGCCGGTGTGATATATAAGGTTAGGAAGTTTAACAAACATCTCCACGCTTATGAAATTGAAGAAGAAAAATACACATGGATAACTGTTAAGCCAGAATCGATAATTCATTATGAACTTTTAGATAAATACACAATTGAAGACAAAAATTATGTGTCTCTAAGGTCTAAATTTGTGACATATCCAGTGTAAACACGTTTTATCGTATTCTGTGTTGCTTTGAAAGTTGTTAAATTCAAACTGACCCCCCTTCTACTTTAAAATGTTAATTAGGTATTTAATTTTTAAAGAAATTAACGCAACTCCAATACATTTAGTATTGAGTACTAATTCTTTTATGTTAGTTTTTTATAGAAGTAAAAAATACTTCGAATATTTAATACTATTTATAAAACTTCGAATTTAATTTTAAAGAACAGATATGGAAGCACTGGTAACATATAAAACAATTTAAAATTGTAAAATGATAATTTGAAATAAAATAAAATAATGTTTTGGAGTCTTTCCATAAAAAATCGACGACGAAAACATGCCTAATTTTTAATTTTAATGATATTTTTCTACAAATACATTAGGTTAAGAAACTAAGTTTCTTATTTTTTTTTAAAAAAATTTAGATTTTTGGCACTTCAATACGAAATTTTTATTATATTGAAATATATTCTGAAAATAAGATTTTTTTCTTGATAAAGGGTCAACAAGTTCAGGAACAATATATAGTGAATGTGAAATAATTAAAAATATTTGAATATATTAAAAATTTTGTATTGAAGAGCCAAAAATCAAAATTTTTTAAAAAGATGTATTTAGAAAAATATTTATTTTTGAATCTCAAAATTTTAGAAACGTAGTTTCTTAACCTAATGTATTTGTAGAAAAAATATCACTAAAACTAAAAATTTGGCATTTTTCCGTCTGATCGATTTCACATGGAATGACTCTTTGATATTTTAATTATTACGTAATTAAATTACTTTTCAATAACTAATAATTAAGTAGTATCGAGCCGCTTATCATGTGCCAATAAATAATTTAAATATTTAACGATAAATAATTTAAATATTTAACAATAAATAATTTAAATATTTAACAATAATAATAATTATTAATTTAAAACTGAAAAATTTAGATATTCGTTTCCAACTAAAGCATATAGGTAATTTATAATGCTTTTCAATCTTTTTTTACATCTGACTATAAATAAAACAAATTCTGCTATATTCAGATAATTTATAGTCTTAAATGAAACCGTTATACTTATAGTTTAATGATATGCTTTATGTAAACCATTGAAAGTTACTACAGTAAAGTAAAAAAAACCATAAACAGTCTAATATATTTCTAAACCTTTCTTAAACTGTTAATTGTTTGCAATTAAACCATGTTTGGTTTTCATTATAAAATAAACCATTTTCAAACCATTTTTAAACCATCATTTTTATCAGTGTATTTTTGTAGAAGAAAGAGATGGACACTTTTTTGCCTACCTATCTTTTTACCTCTCAAAATCATCAAGATGACGCCACTATTACTATCACGATCGTTTTTTTTAAACCCCGCAAAGGTTGAATATAATTTTCAAATCAAAGATGAATATATTAAATCGATCAATTTTTTCCTCTCAAATTTTATAATATAGCGCCACTTTCCCTATCCCGATCAAATTTTCTATCAATACCTCACAAGGTGTAAAATATCAAATATAATTACTTTCTACCCGATCAATTTTATAAAAAAAACCCAGAAAGTTTAAAAATCAAATTAAAATCAAATCTTAGTACTTCCTAACTGATTTTTCTTACCTTTCAAAAATCTTTAGATAGCACCACTACCAATTTTTTCTTTAATAAAAATCCGTGGAACCACAACCAATCAATTTGTATGGAATTTTTTGGTAAAAAATCGTATCAAATATGATAGAATTATAAAGTATATTTCTGACATGGATCAAAAAACTATCAGATTCAAAAAAGATATGAAAGTGCCCATCTTTGCATAGTTACATTGATTGAATTACTTAAAAATGGAACTGCAATTATTTTTAAATTCCGGTTTAGAATGTGAAACCAAAGACAGTTTTTTAATGTTAATATATATTTTACACGGATCAAAGAAGTTATCATCTGCGTTTCATGTGCGAGAGAAACATGTTATATTTGTTACATGCAAGGTAAAATGAAAATCTTCAAGACTAATACCGTGGACTAAGAATCTAGGACTGATCTCCGCTCTGGTTTAAATTCTTAAATTGGCGGAATTTTTTTTACCTTTTGGACCAATTTGTTTTCGCTGCATACGGTTAGGTTTTTTAAATAAGGCCTAATCTTCCCCCTTAAAATTAATGAGCAGTGAGTAAAAAAATACTTGGCCAACGCTAATTAAGTCATTTTATAAAGGCTTAGGGGAGTTGTAAGACGGAACCTTAGAGCAAAATTCAAGTATCTCTGAAATCCACAATTTAAAAAAGTGAAAGTTCACAGTTTAAGTTAAATAAAGGGCATAGAAACTAAAATCACGTCTAGACTTACGTGAACTTTGCTCTCAGGTCACGAGGGCTGAAATTTGGTTTCAATTGTTTTATCCTCTAATCTTGGTCAAAATTCTTTAAACAACATTGCTATTTTTTTTTCCAAAAAATTTATGGACATGCCATTCCCGATTACTCCTGGGGGAGAAGAAGGTGACCGAGTTGGCCGTTTCTGCTTTAAATGCAGCAAAGGTGCGAACAACGCAAAGAGGAACGCGGAAGAAATGGCCAGCAATGAAGATTGGAGGGGATTGGGTGAGGTACCTCTAATATGGCGACGTGGTTCATTTTTAAATCCAATGAGCGCATGGATGACAGCCGACTATTCATCACAAAAAACTATGCCAATTGAACTCTTAAAAAATGCCAATCGCAGAGATCTGCGACCAAAAAAAATAAGGGAGAGAGCCGTAAGTTTTTAAATACTTACGCCTTCGACACCAAAATTCAATTGTTGGCAACGTCACTTTGCGATAGCCACGAAATGAAAAACAAATTGGAGATCCTAAAAGAAATTAAGTTTAGCTAAATCTATAACTTCCGAAGGTATAAAAGTATTGACATACCAAAAAAATGGGAGAGATTTAGTGAAAGGTGATGGATTTGGAGATGTTACCAAACAAGTTTAAATTATTTTATTGCAACGAATCGATGCCTGTTTTGATGAAGAAACGTTTTACCAGCCATCCTCTCTACAGCGCCCATAACATTTGCAATAACAATCTTTGCCTGGCACAGACAATTGAAATAAATCATAATATTTTATCCGTTGAAAATATTACGCTTCTACACGAAATTATAAGTAGACAAATCGATGAGCATGACGAACAATGCCACAAATGCGAAGAAAGAAGAATTGCAACAACGAGTCATTAACAATTTTACGTATTAGTCGAATTGAATAATTTCGAGAACAGCTTAGATTATGAACGAGAATACAAGGTCACATTAAGCAATGTTCAAATACGGATAAAAATTAAAGAATTCGAAATGAAGCTTAGGGGCGTAAAAGTTTATAGCGGCGCGAACAGTTCAACTTCAATGGGACAGAATTTTATAACAAAATTTGCTTTTACTTACCAGTAATAGCGTTGTACTCATGTTTTGGGATTGCTGTTTTCCCATTTTTCCCCGAAACGTTCATTTTCACTAATTCATCATCCCTGTTCCCTGTAGCACATGAAGTCGTTTTTGGGTCGGGGTACGGTCGAAAAGTAGCATTATAGTCGACGACCAAATGCCGACCTAGAAACGTCCGAACGTTTTTCGACACTAAAACCGTAAATCCTTTTTTGGGACTATTTATGGTCGGTATGCCGACCATTATCCGACTTAAAATAGACCTTACATTTAATTATTTCCCCTGTAGCGCAAAGAGTCGATTTAAGGTCGCGCTTTGCCAATTAATCGCTCAAAACTGTGAAACTTTGGCGATTTCATAAAACAAATTGAAATATTTTTAAAATAACTTCTTATCTGTATTATATTTTTTCGAAAAAGATTATATATTCAATCTAAGAATGTTTCCTTATTAAAAATCTCTCAGCTCAAGTAAGTTACATTCGTATAGCGAAATATGTTAGGCTAAGATTTTATAAATGAAGATTTATTCGTTACTTTTACCAAGCCCCAAGAAACTCTAGAACTCTGTACTCTATATTCAAGAGCTGTCCGATTGACGGAAATAAACTCATTGTTTCACTCCCGTTCATGAGACTTGACCAACTACATACATGTAAATAGCTATTTATATAGCTATATTTACGGTTTTATGTGGTCATTTTCATAAAATATCAAAAAGTAAGTCGTTTTGATGTAATGATACAGTACATTCTAAGTCGGGCCGACGTCGTTTCGGAGTCGGTTCTTAGGTCTATTAAAAGGCGCTTAAGATTCGACGTTTTGGATTCGACGTTTTGTAGTCGGCCGACCCTTTTACCCCTAGGACATTTCGACCCTAAATCCAAAGGTCGGCCGACTTTAGTCTTTAGTACCTTTTGCCGACGTCGGCCCGACTCTTATTTGCTACAGGGGGTGTAAAAATCGCTATAGCCGATCTTGGTGAAGTGCAAAAGTTCAAGTTGTGCTTTTGTGATTTGGTCACAAAAACTGAGGACCCCTCAAATAGTGGTATCATTTTTTTCATTTTCCGTTTGAGAAGATTTATGGACCTAGAGAAAAATAGCAATAACTAACTATGATGGGTAATGTTATCTAAAAATAATCAGCTAAGCTAATACCTAAGTCACCACTACAGGCCTAAGTCATCTAGCGACTTATAAGGCCTTTTAACCAGTGGACGGGTTATATTGCGTAGGCGGGTGGTGGCAAGCCCTACATGCCACGCGAGCTAACCCTCAGCTCCCTACACTAACTATTACAAGGGGAAACCGAAGATCTCGGGGGAAAACCCCTTTAAAGAGTGGGGGGAGAACTTGCAAACTCTACGCAGAAGGAGAGGTTCTGGATTTTCACCCAGTGCCACAAGCTGGGATGGAACCCGGCTCCTCTTACTGCGAGGCGGAAGTGCTAACCACTACGCCACCCCACCTATCAACAATAGTGTCAGTATGTTTAATCGAATATAACAATAGCTTACTGTGTCTGCAAATCAGACTGTCCAAGACCTTGCTGCGTTGTAGGTACTTTGATGGCTTTGATAAGAGTCTCCAATGTATTGTAGCTTTATCGTAAAAAAGTTTTTTATTCGAATTAATATTGACGTTTCGGATTGCCAAAGATATGTAGTATAACTTACCACTGTTTAAATTGTCACATTTTGCACAATTTGAACCTAATTGTTCTTCTAGTTCTTTTATCCTTGCATCTTTCTTCTCTGAAAGTGTAAAGAGTTTATAAATGCCTGTCAACAAAAACTTATTATAGCCAAGGGTTAACAACTTTGAATTTTAAAGGTCAAGATCATTCGATCTATTGTAGTTATATTTCAATATACAATTTTAGAAACTTTTAGAGATATATAATCTAAATCTCAAAATCACCATTTAATAATAATATCGCATTTCAACACCCCTGGACTATACTGAGCACTACTAGTTTCCTACACGGATAATTGAGGTTTAGTTTGACTACTGTTTCCAAGCGACGAAATTTGAGGTTTACATTGGTCGCTTATTGAAGGCGTACTCAAAACCATTTTATTTACTTCATCTCTAGCCTGAGCGGTTTCAATCTCTTGACTTTTCTTGAATTTTCCGCCTTTAATGGATCCATTTGATTCAGGCTTTCGTTTCTGAGTTTTTTATCCTTAACTGCAGTATTCTCTATTGACTCCTGGCAAATTTTAAGATCTATTTCGATTTCCTCATTTTTTAAATATTGAAGGTCGCCTAGTGTTTTGTTCATAGTATAAGGATTAGTAGATTCTAAAAGTTTTTAAAGAATTTAAATTGAACTTACTTGATATTGTCATAATAACACCGTCATACAATTTATTTCCGTACGATATTTGGGTACGCGCTCCTTCGAATCTTTTTGCTTTGCATTTCACGGCGGTAATAGGTAAAATTGTGGTTTTCTATTCTACTACCCAGTAGATTATGGCACGTGTTACTGATTTCTTTTTCTCTAAGTCTTGCAAATTTTTGGTGGCACATGTTGTAGAACAATTTTTCTTTGCATTGGCTTGAACTGTAACCGAATTGCTAAGATTTACAAGGTCTTGAACGTCAAGGGAAACTTTATCCATTTCTAAGCTTAAATTAAAGGCGCTTAAATAATTTTTGTAGACTTTAAATGCTCAATTATCACCAACCACGATCACAATGCAGTGGGTCCACAGTGACTCATAAAAGGCGCGATAAAACTTGGTTTCAGTGCTACCATATACTTTTTATGCGGGTTTTTTTCGGTTTCTGCTTTTTTTAAGTTATGTTTTTATGCGTAAATATATTATTTCCTTGAAACGTGTATAAATATTATATATTTATAAGAAACTTCGCATGGAAATTAAATTATTTTTTGAATTTTAGTGAATGATTTTGTGGGTGAAGAATTGAACTTGTTGCCCCCCCCCCCCCATAATAGTAGTTCAAGATTCAAAACTGATGAAAAATAAAGGTAGCTTCAGTGCTTCCATTTATTTTGTAGAAATTATCTATAAAAAATTGAAATGCAAAGTCCGTCTTTTTAATTATACAAGACTTTTAATATTTTATTCGCGTCTTGTTCGCTAAAAAAGATGCTTTTTTAAAATTTGTACAATTTCTTTACATTTAAAACTGAAATAAGGAAATTTTATTATTACCTAATACGAAAAATGGGAATTTAAAATTTCCCAGAGTGGAAGCATTGGCTTATTAGGAACTAGGCTGAGGCTCACCGGTTTTGATATTTGAATAATTGGAAATGTTTTAAAAAGTTTAAACGATTTTAGAAGCTGTTTAATTGTAAATATAGTTCTTTTAAATGTTAATCGAATGCTGAATGAAAAGTATCTTAAACTGCTGAATAATGTTTTTAGGCAATCAAGAATTACAACACAATCGAAACTCACTGCCAGATATAGTGTTAAAATCCAAAGGGCTGAAGAACGTTTATCCGCTTTAGGAAATGTTATAGTCTGTAATTAGTATAAATACCGGAATGGATCAAAATCTAAGCAATAGGTACAGAACGTATTTGCTAAGTAAAAGACCGATTCGATGTTTGCCTCGTTCCACTAAACAAAGAATTAAAAAACGATTAGCTCATTGTATGCAAAATAGAAAAGTTAACATTGATGAAGAAAGTTTAAGTGATGTATCTGACGATTCCGGTACAAGCTCCAATGAAAATGGGCCAAATGAATTTCCAAAAAATGCGAATGCCAACAATGATTTCGTTGTAAATGTTAATTATGATGCTCAAGAATATGAAAATAATGACGACGCTCCGAATGGCAATGAAGACGCTCCGAATGGCAATGAAGACGCTCCGAATGGCAATGAAGACGCTTCGAATGGCAATGAAGACGCCCCTAATGGCAATGAAGACGCCCCTAATGGCAATGAAGACGCCCCTAATGGCAATGAAGACGCTCCTAATGGCAATGAAGACGCTCCTAATGGCAATGAAGACGCTCCTAATGGCAATGAAGACGCTCCTAATGGCAATGAAGACGCTCCTAATGGCAATGAAGACGCTCCTAATGGCAATGAAGACGCTCCTAATGGCAATGAAGACGCTCCTAATGGCAATGAAGACGCTCCTAATGGCAATGAAGACGCTCCTAATGGCAATGAAGACGCTCCTAATGGCAATGAAGACGCTCCTAATGGCAATGAAGACGCTCCTAATGGCAATGAAGACGCTCCTAATGGTAATGAAATGAATGAAAACATGAACACAGACGATGATTGTAGTCTGAGTGATGTGTCGAATGTGGATTCAATTGGTATATTTGAATACGATATTGCCGATGAAGATCCAGATGATGAACCTCTTTATGCAGGATTGTATTTGTCACTAAGGGAAAGCATGTTTGCCATTTTGCTATTTGCAATGCGACATTCGTTAACAGGTTCCGCTTTGACTGACCTGCTAATTCTTATTAACCTTCATTGTTAAGCACCAAACTCTTTGACCACTACCCTTTATTTATTTAAGAAATATTTTTCAAACTGCCAATTCCCGGTTAAAATTCAGAAATACTGTAACATATGTTTAACTGCATTGCCCAAAGATAATGTGTGTACAAGATGCTTGAGGAAGAGATCACTTCAAGTTGACGCTTCTTTGTTTATCGAAATACCAATTATATCACAGTTGCGTACCCTTTTCGCTAGAGATGGCTTTTACGAAGATTTACAGTATAGATTTAACCGAGTAAAAAAAAACCAAAACAACATAGAAGATATCTATGATGGAAATTTGTACAAACAGCACGTAAAAGATGGTTTATTATCAGTTCCAGCAAATTTATCTTTTATGTGGAATACAGATGGTGTTTCACTTTTTAACTCCTCAAATTTTTCTATTTGGCCATTTTATTTGAGGATAAACGAATTACCTCCACAAAAAAGATCGCTTACAAAAACATGATAATTTTTAGTATTTGGTTCGGTAAAGGTAAGCCAAATATGAACTACTATTTAAAACAATTTCATGAATCTCTCTCCCTTTTAAGGGACGGAATATATATTAATATTTCAAATCAAAATAACCGAGTTAAGGGGTACTTGTGATCTACCCGCAAAATCTTTAGTGTTGAATATGCACCAATTTAATGGAAAGCCGAAAAGGGGGGAGTGTGGTGGAGAATAGTATATACGATAAGTTAAGTTAGAAGAGACCATGTGGACTGTGAGAAGGATGATAAAATACACCACACTCCCCCCTTTTCGGCTTTCCGTTGCTATGCAACGCGTTTTGAAATTTTTAATGTTTAGGCTTAGTTTCTCTTTTCGATATAACAGTCGCCAGCCAGATTTCCCGCACGGTACTGATGAGTTCCAAATAGAACGAAACCGGTCTACCGTTGGAATTTCTGGCTATTTTATTTAGTTTTTATGTAGTTTATTACTCGAAGATCTATTTGATCCGAGATTCGCTCGAAGACCTATCGGTACGAGTTATTAGTAAGTTTTTTAATTTCTTCAAATTTGTTTAGGATTTAGATATATTATCCCTTTTACTTATGGACTAATCTACTTTTTCGCGTATTTTATCATATTAATCTTATATTTATAAATTATATTAATCTTATATTCTTAAATTATATTAATCTTATATTTAAAAATTATATTAATCTTATATTTATTATTATTATTAGCACTCTATACGGTGGAGGCACTTCGTTTTCCGCTCCGTGTTTTTTCGTGCTTTTAACCGGTTTTTCGCTACGTACGGTATCGAGTTTTATATTTTTCGGAAGAGGGTTCATCCGCGCTTTCGGAAAAGATATTTTCTTCGCGTATTTATAGCTGAAAACTATTCGTGAGTTCTGAACCGTTCAACCAGTCCCCATGCGCACTATTCGGCAAAAAAAATTCTAGAACTACCCAAATGCAAACTATTCGCAGACAAGAACCTCTTGTTGAACCGTTCGGAACCGTTCTAAATGGTACCTGCTCAAGAGCAAGTACTGGCCGGAACTCAAGGTTAAAATCTCTAAAATTCGTCTGCACATCGGGCTGCGTACGTCAAATCGTACGAATCACAACTATTCGTCCAAAAGTTCTGAACTATCCAGAACTTTTGCGTGACGTCACAGCTTAGTCCTAAGCCGTTCTCTTAACGGTTCAGAACTCACGAATAGTTTTCAGCTATTCTCTTCTGTGTGAGTATCATTAACTATAAAGTTAGTTTGTTTTCCGTTTTTTGCCTTTTTAGGCCTGACGGGTTTTGAAAAGTCGGTTTATTTTATTTCGGGAGCGCGCGGAATTGTTTTTCAATTCTCGCGCTGCCGACGTTTATATTCTCCAAGTTCGCATTTTCCATTTCTAAGTGATACTGGATACGTGACGACGTATATCGCTACTCTGGACTATAATTGGCTTTTTGACGAATTATACGCCCGCAAATTTGGATTGACGGCTCAGTAAAATCGGCGTGACGATTGGCGACGCTCGTGCCTTCTCCATGGCCCCATCCTCGGACAGTTGCCTGAAGTGTAATCAACGGTTTTTTGGAAAGCAGCGTCGTGTTCCCTATGGTAACTGTGGAAGACGCATTCACCGAGGTTGCGCTTCGCACTTAACACACGAGGAATTCAATAACCTTTGGGACGGATCTGATCCCAAACTGAGCAAATATATTTGTCCACGGTGTAACACTTAACTTGAAAAGGAACGCCAGAATCTGTTAAATGCGAGTGTCTCTTCTTCAAACTCTAACACTACTTCTTGTACTTTGAGGGAGGGGGACTCCTCTCATGCCACCTCGAAAATGAATGGTTCAACCAATTCAAGCTCTACTCTTCCTAAAGGAGTTTCTAGGGAGCGAGACTTTAGCGACTTCTTAACGAGGTTTTCCAAATGGACAGTCTTTCACGTGACAAGCAGTCGATACTTGACTCCTCTCATTACAACATCATCTTACTCGTTGACTGTCTCCTCACTCGCCTCTGACAATGCCAGCTCCAAAGCAACCATCTTGGCTTTAACTTCTGAAATAAGTGGACTTCGTTCTGAAATCGCTACTCTAAAAAACAAACCTTCCGTACAACAATAAACCTGCCCCACTGTTTCAGCACTCGCAGTACTGACTCCGGGAAATCTTTCTCCCGACTGCTATCCTCCCATCTTTAATACCCATTAATCGTTATCTACTATGGTCAAATCTGCCACGCCCACTGCAAGTCAATCTTCACCACTTTCCGCAATCACATCAAATAGTGATCGTGTCATCTCTGCTTCGTGTGGTGTTCCCGTTTCTAAACCCACACGCGACAGCTTCAAAGGGACAAAAACTGAGTCAAAACTAAAGTCTGCTACCACACACCTGAGACCTCCCAGGAAGGCCTTGTTTGTGACTAGACTATCTCCCGAAACATCGGAAAAGGACATTCTGGAAATCCTTCCTGACGAAACTGGCCTACAATCTATCAAATGCACTAAACTCAAAACTAAATTTGACTCTTACTCTTCTTTTCATATTAGCGTAGATTTACCCTAATTTTCAAAATTGCAAGAACCAGGTAACTGGCCAACTAATTGTTTGTTTAAAAAGTTTCGTGGTAGACTGCGTGATGAACACATAGACGCTCAAAATCAAAATACCCGGTAATGGCAAAATCTATCAATATTGGTTATCAAAATGTTCGCGGTCTTCGCACTAAATCGGAAAATTTCTTTCAAAACGTAAATTTAACTTCCCTTGCCATCATTTGTATAACTTAAACCTGGTTTAACTCTACTCATTTCAATTCGGACTATTTCCCCAGTAACTTTACCATTTTTCGCTCCGACAGAGACAACTCTAATAATCCTGATATTCGAGGTGGAGGTGTTTTAATAGCAATCAATATCAAATTTACAGTTTTTCGCCGCACAGATCTAGAGGCTATTCCGGAATGTGTTTTTATAGAGGTCAAAATTAACTCGGTAATTTCTCTCATTATTGGCAACGTTTATTTCTCCCCATGTGACAGTGACACACACTCTACGAAACTTTTAGCTCCCATTGGCAACTCCACACTAATAACTTAAATTTAGGCACCGATATAATTATTCTCGGGTATTTTAATTTACCGAGGGTTAATTGGTGGTATAACAGCGCAGTTTACTGCCTTCACAACACTAATTAAAAAGCGGCCCATATTTTTGACGTTTGCTATTCAAACAACCTTCGCCAAATCTCTAATTTCAAAAACACGTGCGGGAATACTCTGGATCTGTGCTTAACTAATGTCAATAATTTGAAAATCTCGCGCATGGCGACCCCCTTTGTTGATATCGATAAAGCCCACCCACCTTTTACCTCCAAATCGTACAATTTTGCCAAAGGCGACTACCTTAAGCTATATACCTACATCCGTGACTATGATTGGTCCCCATTCTATAGTGAAACCGATGTAGATAGATGTGTTGCTACGCTGACCAGCGTTGTGATCACCGCCATGGACACCTCAATCCCTAAATTTGTACACAAATGCTGTAAAAAATTCCCCAATTGGTATTCCGCGGAATTATTAGCGGCTCTAAGGCGCAAAAAAAATTATCATCAAAAATACAAACGGACAAGAATTAACCGCGACTTTGATCATTTTCGGCACTTTCGTTCGTGTTCCAAAAATTTGTTACAGAGAGACAGCAAGGAAAATACGGAAACCATCTGCAATATGGCTCTTCAACACCCAAAAATGTTTTGGAGCTATATAAATAATAACATTAAGGGGAAACCCATGGACATTCGGCTCAAAAAAATTGAGTTTCTTAGTGTTTTCTCTAAAATCTCTGTTGACAACATTCCGGCCAACCAAATTTTCGACTACGATACAACTGTTTTACATTCAGATGCCTTTAATCACGTTAAAATTTCGTCATTGGATATTAAAGAGGCCATATTGGGCCTTAAATTAACTTTCTCGACTGGCATTGATAATATTCCAGCATTTATAATTAAAGGTTGCGGAGACCTATTTCTACCGCTTTTAGAATACTTATTTAACCTCTCCATTAAACTTAACAAATTCCCCACTTTATGGAAGACGTCTATCGTTAGCCCAATTTTCAAAGGTGGTTTTGCCTGAAATCCAATAAACTACAGGCCTATTTCACTCCTCCGCGTATTCGCGAAACTTTTTGACCGAATTATGCACAAATATATATCTAACTGGTTTAATAATTTTCCAAATTCTACCCAACACGGTTTCTTAAAGGGCAAAAGCGTGGAGACAAACCACGTATATTTCTTAAATCAAGTATCTGACACTGTTGAAAATCAAAATCAAATTGACGTAATCTTTCTTGACCTAGCAAAAGCTTTTGATCGCGTGTCCCATCCACTTCTCTTGAAAAAAAATAGAATGTCTCGGTGTCCATGGTAATCTACTACGCTGGTTAAGCGACTATCTATCTACTCGTGCAAATCTCTTAAAATGTAACGGTGTCGTCACTGATGTAAGTTACGAAACGAACTGCGGGGTACCCCAGGGTAGTTCCCTGGGACCCCTTTTATTTAACATTTACATCTACGACCTACAATTTTTAATTCAAAATTCCACTCTCTATCAATTTGCAGACGATAACAAGCTACGCAAAACTATTAACAACGTGACCGACTCTTTAAATTTACAAGATGATCTCCACAAAATTTCTATATGGTGTTCTAAAAACAATTTACCCGTTAACCCCTTCAAATCCACCGTAATATCTTTCAGTAGAAAAACGGAATTAATTCGATCCGTCTTCAAATTTAACGGTGATACAGTCCCGCGCAAAGACTCAACCAAAGACCTCGGAATATACCTTGATAAAGGGTTATACTTCCGAGATCACGTCCATTATATTGTTAATAGCTGCAGAAGGCTATTAGGTGTTATCTTAAAACTTGCCAAAAAAATCAATTCCAAATTTCACTTTATTCTTCTGTATAAAAGCTTAATTCGGTCTAAACCCATCTACGGTTCGTTGGCGTGGGGAGGCTGTAGCGCTTATCTACTTTTAATAATTGAATCAGTACAAAAGAAATTTATCGAATATTAACGTACTAACTTTATAAAACGTCATAGATATAATTATATTACATTACTAGAAGATTTGCAAATTGATAAATTATCTGTAACCCGGGAAAAATCCGAACTAATATTTTTATATAAATTGTTAAAAAATCAGATTCCTAGCGAGGACTTACTTTCCAAAATAAACTTTGTTGTCCCTAACTATTATACAAGGCACCCCCCAATTGTTAAAAATTTCTAAAAGTCTTTTAAACCCCATTAACCGAATTTTAAGAACTACAAACAAATATACTGAAGTAGTCGATTTATTTAGCTGTAAATTATCTGAACTTAAAACTTTACCGGCTCTTTATACGTAGGAGCCATTAAAAACGTTATCAATTAGAATTATATTATGCTTTTTACCTTTCGGTCATTTTTAAGCACTTTGTACATATTATTTTTTATGCAATGTGTGTCAACTAGCTGACGCTGTAATAGTGTTGTTTTGATACACAATAAACAAGTTTCCATTTCCATAAATTATATTAATCTTATATGTAATGAAATATTTATAAATTATATTAATCTTATATTTAATGAAATATTTATAAATTATATTAATCTTATATTTAATGAAATATTTATAAATTATATTAATCTTATATTTAATGAAATATTTATAAATTATATTAATCTTATATTTAATGAAATATTTATAAATTATATTAATCTTATATTTAATGAAATATTTATAAATTATATTAATCTTATATTTAATGAAATATTTATAAATTATATTAATCTTATATTTAATGAAATATTTATAAATTATATTAATCTTATATTTAATGAAATATTTATAAATTATATTAATCTTATATTTAATGAAATATTTATAAATTATATTTAATGAAATATTTTTAAATTATATTAATCTTATATTTAATTAAATATTTTTAAATTATATCAATCTTGCGTTTAATTAAATATTTTTAAATTATATTAATCTTATATTTAATTAAATATTTATAAATTATATTAATCTTATATTTAATTAAATATTTATAAATTATATTAATCTTATATTTAATTAAATATTTATAAATTATATTAATCTTATATTTTTAAATTATATTAATCTTATATTTATAAATTATATTAATCTTATATTTATAAATTATATTAATCTTATATTTATAAATTATATTAATCTTATATTTATAAATTATATTAATCTTATATTTATAAATTATATTAATCTTATATTTAATGAAATATTTTTAAATTATATTAATCTTACATTTAATTAAATATTTATAAATTATATTAATCTTATATTTAATTAAATATTAATAAATTATATTAATCTTATATTTAATTAAATATTTATAAATTACATTAATCTTATATTTAATTAAATATTTATAAATTATATTAATCTTATATTTATATAAATATTTATTAGTTATATTAATATTATATTAAAATAAATATTTTAGTATTTTAATGTAAAATTTGATCGTGATCAGGAATTGCACTCGGATCGCATCGTTACAATGCAGATAGTTCAACGCCGAGCCATTGACTTCCTTTCGGAAAATAAAAAAAGTAAAGGAACCATTATGAGAAGGCGGGGTTTTTACTAAACGGATGAATACAGTATCTGTATATATTGTTTATTGAACTTTGTTATTTAATTTTTGTGAACTTGTTAAAGTTTAAATATTTTACGTATGAAAATGTAAAGGTCAAATCTTGTTTTAGCGCAGTCAGCAGATAAGATAAAGGGTAGAATCCGTTAGTTTTTTGTAATTTATTTCGTTTTTTCAATCTTTTTTTATCTAGTATATTTAAACTCGGTCGTCATTATTTCGTAATTTATTTTAAACGTTTTCTCGACTGATTAAGATGTTTAATGCAGTTCATCAATTTGGTTCGTTTGTGTTTATTTATAAAGAGCCCTAACTATTCCGTCTACGGTCATTTATTGATATATCAGCTGTCGTTTAGTCAAGTGGCTTTCTGTGCTTTGTGAATGGTAAGTTTTTCGCTTCTTGTTAATTAATTTTGTATTGGTGTGGATATTTGGGCATCTACGATTCCTAATGCAGTCATTGATTTCCTGGGTGTGCGAGTCATTATATGATATTGAAAATTGGACGGTATTGGTCTTTTTCATGTGGTATGTGTCACTACGTCAACAAGAAGTGTACGAGTCGTCCTCTACCAGATATCTACGGTATCTTCATCAAGGGCGAGTGTTGAAACAAAATAAGCGTTAAAGATGCGGCAAGTATTTCGTAAGCGAGAAAATTACCAAAAGCCTCTGTGGATATTTCTTTCATTAAAATTTGCTTCGTATTATATTTAACTGATAAACTGGTTCTGGTTAAAGGGTTTAATTCAATTGTGCATTGTTATAGTAAGTCTAACTCACTGTTGTAACTACTTAACTTATGATATTTATAACGACGCTTCCGTTTTCGTGGCCGAAATCGGGTACAATTACGAACGAGGGGATTTTAAGTTTAAGGCTTTAATAGAGCATCCCACGCCAATAAATGCAAAGAGAGTTTTTAGGCTTTCTTTGGCGTCGTGTACATCACATTTATTTGAGGCTCGAATTGCCCGAGTTGCCGTTTTGGTACCAAGTGTAAATGAATAATGATAATGGAGTTTATTGTAACTCAACAGTTCAACTTAATTAATACAATACACTGGTTAAAAATAAGGACGTTATGCTAACTTACTATTCCAGAGGGGCCAAGGGTTCAACTAAGGTTACGGGAGGACTGGTTCTGAAAGACACAGCGTTGATAATACAATTAAGGGATCTGGTACTGGGAGACACAGATTGATACTAACTAAATTAAGGGATCTGGTACTGGGTGACACAGATTTCGGATAGGAAGAGTACTTACTAAATTATGGGTAGAACCGCTGGTTTCTCTTGAACAAAAATGGTTGGAGGGACCTACCATGCCGCTAGAGGTTTCAAATATCTGAATCTACGGGGTCGAGATTAAGAGTTCAAGGGCGTCACAAAAATAATCATCTAATGTGGGCCTGATATAAGCAGCTCTTATCCAATATACACTTCAAAACACTAATACCAAATAATGCAAAGAAATAACAAAAGTTTCGATACAATTACCGCCAACTTCTGGCTGGACTTCTTGTCCTTCCGCGCACAATTCCTTTGGAAAACACAGTCTTTGTATTCACACTACCGCACTACACAGTCCTTTCTTCAGGGACACGATTCCGCACTCACTTCTCGCGTTTGTACCACTTCGACTTGGGCCCACTGCCCTCGCTCACCGTTAACTTTAACTTCCTTGACTCTCTTGTCACAAAGAACTCCCTGCCTTTACTGCCCCGGCAACTCTCTTTATATCCCTCGCTTATCTAATCTTTATCTTATCTTTAACCTCCATCGGGATGCCTCCCGTAGCGTGATTAGTTAAACAAATATTTACCACGAGCCTCCTTGTTGGGAGATGGCGCTACCATCTGGTTCCCCTCGGCCAGGCTTGGCGAAAAGGACAAATAATACTATCGTCTGCTTTACTATAAGCAGCTCGTATCCCCTACAATACCCCTTATTTCACCCCAAAAGATGTCAGGTTGCTAACATATTCTGAATAAATTAAAATTGATCGTTTCGTCTCAATTATTTTAATTATAATTAAAATTTTATACCAGGCGGGATAGAACTGGGATAACATTTTTAACAAATAACTCTAAATTGCGGAGATATATCTTTAAGGTTAACTCGAGAAATTAATACCACTAGGGACAATTCTTAAGAGGAGAGGTATATTTTGGCTTGCCAACTTGTTTTCTGACTGCAATGAAGCTGCATCCTTCATCCAATAAACAGGTGTGATGCAGACTTGCGGCTGAATAAGTAGCTTAGATGCAGCCACATTATTCACTTGTTTTATTGACTTCAATTCCAGCTAAGTTGCAATCTACCAAATTTCCATGGCTACATTTTATAGGCAAGTTGCAGCCGAAAAACCGTAATTTCGTTGCTACAGCCGTTAAGCTACTTTTTCAGCGACTTTTCAGAAATAGAGAAACGCCTTGCAGATAATTAGCTGCTTTTGCAGTTCTAGTGCAGACTTTAAACAGATATTGCAACCTATGTAGCCAAATTACAGTTCCTTTTTTAACAGAAATTCGACTCGAAATGGGCTGCAGTACAATGCAGCGGAATTATAGCCAATTTACTGCCTGGCATCCTTGATACAGCGTATGCGCAGCTAATTTACAGCCAAATATTTTTGAAAGGGCTGGGTTATTCTTGCGCTTATTGTCCAATTTATTTATTCATTTTTAGCCTGAAAATGAGTATATTACAAAAAATATTAAGAATGCCCACTTCTAGCTTTAATACATCGGTGCTTCTTTAAAGCACATTACCTTTTTTAAAATTTAGTTTTACGTTTTATTCTACCTTGGACCAAAAGTTATAGTAGATTAAAAATATTAAGCAAAAAAAGGCATTGATAATAACTGTTTAAAATTTGCAACCTTTAACATGTATCCCATTTCTTCAAAATGAAGTGGATAAACTCCGTCGTAGTACATTGAAAAGAAATGTGAACTTTACTGATTTGTGACGAAATTTTATACAAATTTCTTGGTGCCAATTTAATGGCGTCATTAAAAGCAATTGTTTGATATATTTTTAACGTTTTTTGATCCGTAACTAAACGAAACAACATCTTTACAAAGAATTATTGCACTTTCATGTAACACTAATTAAAGCGAAAAATATGATGAAACAAGTGTTTGGAAACTTTCTTCTATGACTGTACTCTTAAACTAGATGGTGTGAGAAACAAGCACAAAGTAATACGTCTGAAGATCAGCTCACTTAATTGCTCCGCAACAAACACTCAATTTAAACGTATCATACAGAAAATATTGATATGGTTTATTTTTTATATTAAGTGTAAAAAATAGATCACCTAGAATATTACACCTGACGTTTAGGTTAAACTTCTGCTGTTGTGACCTAACACTTGATATTTATATCTCGCCTTGTGATTGTTATGCAAACATAGTAAATATCTTTAACTATCCGATTAAAAGCATTTTGAGTCAAATAGGCTGATGAAACTAGCATTCTATAAAGCTTAAGTCTTTTTCTACAGACGTGCACAGAACTTCACCGAAAAATTAAGATAACAATATAGTATTTTCTTGAGAAATTATAAATGTAAATTTATTCAAAGAGTCTCAAAGGTTATAAATCCACACTAAGTATTTTTAGAGATAAAAATCAAAACAGCTTTATCGTATAAATTCGAACAGAATTCTTCTTTTCTTCTCGCGCATTTTAAAATCTTCGAAAGTGGTTATTTTCTTTTAATTTAATAAATTTAAGTTACAAATATAAAAACCAATATAAAAATTTGGTTTGGCAAACCTCGCGTTTAAGGTTTTTATTAATACAAACTAATGGACGAAAGATTCGATAAAAATTATTACCCAAAATTATTTATAAAATTTGCAAAGTTTTATGTTTTCCTCTCTAAATCGATCTGAACATCGCTACAGTACACATTGAGGAATAGTTTAATGTGTTATAGCTAATCGAAAGTGTAAAGCTCGATATTACATAAATGATTTAAACACAATTTTAACATTAATGTTTTCAGGGTATTTATGTACAAGGAGACCCATCAAGAAGAACCCGGACAGCGCCGAGTTAATTTCGATCAAAGACGATTTTGGATTTCAGAGGACAATCTTTCAAATGTTTTGGCCAAAGCATCGTCGATGACATACCTGATGAGCATCTTTCAATTGTACCTCTACGGAATTGCAGTTTCTTCAATGGTTGCACTCTTAGAGGTCATCTTTTATTTAGTCCAGAGTTGGAAAAATGGTACCCTTGCAACTTCCAAGGGATGTGTAAAAAAAATATCGAAAATTTGCCCACAGATAATTCGTTGTAAGAAGCACCCGAACATAAAAAGGACAACGGTTGTCATTATAAAACATCACGATTGTACTGAAACGATAACCAGAGAATATTTCCAATAAGCTGCGCCCCTGTAGCATTAGGGTGTCGGTCAAGAGTCGGGTATGGGTCTAAAAGTCGTTTTCAGGTCGACGACCGTATGCCGACTCAAATTGTTCAATTTTTTCAAACCCCAAATATTACAAATTTCCATTTTGAGACTTTATAAAGTCGGCAAGTTGACTTTAATGTACAGTCGATATGCCGACTTGATAAGGACCACACATGTATTTTTTTCATATTTTTAAAATAATTGTATTTTCAATTATAATGAGTATTAAACAAAACATTTTAACTTATATGAATTGTATTTTATTGTATAATTATTCTTGAAATTAATTTTTAGAAAATAATTTGCATAAGAAGTTACTTCCCCTGTAGCAAATTAGAGTCGGGCCGACGTCGGCAAAAGGTACTAAACACTAAAGTCGGCCGACCTTTGGATTGAGGGTCGAAATGTCGTAGGGGTAAAATGGTCGGCCGACTACAAAACGTCGACTCTTTACCGCCAATTAATTGACCTAAGAACCGACTCCGAAACGACGTCGGGCCGACTTTATATTAATGCTTATTTCCGACCCAAAACTAATCTCATTATTAGATTTTCTAATACAAATAAGTTTGAAGAAAAAATAAAAGTGAATAAAAAATTCATCATCATCAAATAGTCAGAAAATAATTAAAATATCCCCTTTTCTTAAATAAATATGGTCGGTTTCATAAAGTTAATGTCGAATCCAATAATTAAATGTAAGGTCTATTATAAATTGTATAATGGTCGGCATACTGACCAATAATAGTCCCAAAAAAGGATTTACGGTTTTAGTGTCGAAAAACGTTTCGACGTTTATAGGTCGGCATTTGGTCGTCGACTATACAACATTGAATTGGGAATAATACTGCTAGAATTAAAATTACGATTTCAGTTGCCATGGTTACGCGGGACCAAATCTGATAAGACTGTACGAAAATTCATCTTTATTATTATGCGGTAGCGCAATCTATATTTTGTAAAGTTATATGGCTAGAAATAAATAATTATTAGCTAACTCACCGTAACTTGAGTTAAAAAGAATCGTTTTGACAGAATAAAATTATTTTTAAACAACTTCAAAGGTTTGTTTGTTACGAGAAATCATACATTTCAATTTCGCATCAGATTCGCGAAAAAATTCAATTGCACAGTTGCCACCAATAGATACAGATGCCCTCACGGTAGAACGATAAAGTTGATAAAGTCTCCTTATGGAATGAAATTGGTCGCGCCCCAGCCAGATTTAGTTGTACCTCTATTTATTCCCAACTCAATTTTATAAACCAACTTTTCGACCGTACCCTCGGTACCCCGATTCTAAACCAAAGACTATATAAATAGACTGGCGTGTTCAATGGCTCAACTTGCACACGATAGCAAACGCTGGCCAAAATTTTCCCACGCTTCAGAGTGCTACTAGTGGCGCCTCTAACGGCTGGTCAAAGGCTTCTCCCGTGTTTCGAAAGTGTTAACAGGTTTTTTGTATGGAGACGCCTGTCTAGTAAGCGAAGCGTATATAGTCTTTGCTCTAAACTGACTTCATGTGTTACAGGGGTTTGCGATTTACGATATTATTTCAAAATATTAATTCCTGATTTTTATTGATATTGATTAATTATACTCAAAATAGATTATAAAAATTAAAATGTATTAATAAATAGGCCTATTGATACGAGCACAAACGTTTTTCAAACGCTTCATAATTTAAAAAATTCAAAAGCACGCGCCAGTTTATACTTTCGCAGCGCCATATCCGGACTAGCAGCATGTTAGAAGTTTATTGGTGAACTCGCTTGAGATGAGAAGTGTAATTGTTGACTTGTGCGCTTAATTTTCTATTAAAAATTAATGGAAAAATCATTGAAATCTTGAGAAATACATTAAATCGAAACTAACAAAGTAAGTTTTTCAATAATATATCAATATAAATAATATCTATATCAATTAATTATAGCTTTGTGAACAATGTTTGCATGAGCTGTTAGGCCTTGGCAATTACAAGGTCATGTGCAAAATACACTACAACATTAAAAGATAACGATATTTGTTAAAAGTATTTGAATTGTTATTGTTTTTACGTATTAAAATCTAGAAGCTTAATTAAAATGTTTCTTTTCTATATCACTACTATATTAATTCTATGTGCTTCGCCAAAAGATTTTCAGACTTGTATATTGTTTGGATTAGTTCTTTTAATACAAATAGCTCATTTTTGCTTACAAAATAATTGAAAATTATTATTGATTCAATCTCAGCTAAAATACTGTTAAAGCATCAAATTGGTATTAAGTGGGAGTTCCGAAGTCCGATTTAATTTGACGTCGGCACAACGTCGTTTCACAGTCGGAATTGTATGTATATGAAGTTAGCCCAACGTCGTTTCCGAGTCGGAAATATGCCTTTGTGAAGTCGGGCCAACATCGTTTTCGAGTCGGAAATATTCCTCTGTGAAGTCGGCCCATAGTCATTTCTGAGTCGGCCCATAGTCATTTCTGAGTCGGCCCATAGTCATTTCTGAGTCGGCCCATATTCATTTCTGAGTCGGCCCATATTCATTTCTGAGTCAGCCCATATTCATTTCTGAGTCAGCCCATAGTCATTTCTGAGTCGGCCCATAGTCATTTCTGAGTCGGCCCATATTCATTTCTGAGTCGGCCCATAGTCATTTCTGAGTCGGCCCATAGTCATTTCTGAGTCGGCCCATATTCATTTCTGAGTCGGCCCATATTCATTTCTGAGTCAGCCCATAGTCATTTCTGAGTCGGCCCATAGTCATTTCTGAGTCGGCCCATAGTCATTTCTGAGTCGGCCCATAGTCATTTTTGAGTCGGCCCATAGTCATTTCGGAGTCGGCCCATAGTCATTTCGGAGTCGGCCCATAGTCATTTCGGAGTCGGCCCATAGTCATTTCTGAGTCGGCCCATAGTCATTTCTGAGTCGGCCCATAGTAATTTTTGAGTCGGCCCATAGTCATTTCTGAGTTGGCCCATAGTCATTTCTGAGTCCGCCCATATTATTTTCTTAGTCGGTCCATAGTCCTTTCTGAGTAGGACATACATCGGAAGTGAGTCGAATTTTTTTGTCGATCGACGGTCGGCCGACTACTTTTCTACTAGGACATTTCGACCTTTCAGAGTGGGGTGGCCCGACAGTAGGCCGACCATTCTGTTTTAAGACACTAGCCGACTTCGGCCCGACTATAAAATGCTACAGGGGCGGTTGTTAGTAAGCGCAGCGAAATCAAATCCTTGGTGATTAGTTATTTCCAAAGTAAAAACTATTGTACATTGTTTTGAAATGGGTAGCTAAATTAATAAGAGTTCGAAATCGAAATATCGATACGAATTTAGGAGAATTATACAAAGGCATTCAGACTCATTATCAAGATTTAATTTAATTATTGGGAACTTAATTTGGTAATTTTGTTAAGAACACTAGAAATAGTTGAATCTGGGTGATTTTAACTTGTAAGCCAAAAATATTTTTATCACAGCACATCGCAAACCTGGAAAAATGTCACTGCTCTGTTTACTCCAAAGTTAGGTTAACGTTGATCAAAATTATTTAAACCTTACTTACTCTCTGTCGCTATTAGGCGTGCCCGAGGTTTCTAAGAAGTCGACACGTAATATTCGATTAAAAAAGCTAAGAGCACGAACCATGCTTTGTCATGATGACGCGTTACGTTTGGAATTAAAAAACACCAATGCTTAAAGATCGATATCGATGTTTTCAAATGCTGGAAGAATGTGACGTCATGTAGCTCTTCTAAATACATACTTTTGGTTGAATTTGCACCGTAAAAGAAGTCTTTTCACAATTGTTTACGATTTTCGGGGATCGCCACGAAAGCGTTTCAAAACCATCTTCGCAAAATCTATATTACGTTTCACCAATTTAGTCAGGCATCTCTGGCCACGTATGCAATTTACAACGTAGAACACACCAGAATATTTGGGACCCTTATCATACGCTCTATTCATTATAGAAAAAATTATAAACAAAGGCATGGCAATTTTCACCAGATACTAGTATTCGAAGATCAGTAAAAAAAGTAACACCAGGTTCTACAGCTTATATTTCCGTTACACTTTAATTAAACAAATTTGACAGGTACCCTGCCCCACCAGTGTTTTTTAGGGCGTGAGGAATGGATAAAACCATTTCTTCGTTGATATAGACCTATAGGCGCCATAAAAATTTTTACATCTGGGTCAGTCTATGTCAAATCGAGAGGTTGGGAGGCACTACCTCACCGATTTGTACATCAAATTTTGGTGCGTAAGTAGCCTTGAAATAATGACAATTTCCAAAATTTTGGCCCTCTATCGATAAAATTGGCCATTTTATGAACAATTGAAATTTTCCCACACCAAAGGCTCCACCGACCCAAAAATCAAACGATTTGTCCATATCTTCCAGCGAAATACCTTTAAACTATCGGAAATTTGTTTTCGAGGTGTATTTTGGACAAGGAATCGTTTTCTTGCTTCAAAAATTACCTGCAGATATTGGTTTGGAAGATATTAACAATTTTGGGGGGTCTAAGAAACTCCCAAAAAACGGAAATGATGTCACCTTCTATTTTTTTCATTTTTTTTTATTTTTTAGCTATTGACCAAAGAAGCACACATTTAATGTTTCAACAATGAGAAATGTTTTGTTAAAAATGTATAAGAAAAATTCTAGTTCGAATTGAATTTTTGATTCTGTTGATAAAAGAGATAATTTGAGAATGACCTTGAAAAAGGCGTTGAAGGTCATAAACATTTTCATTATCGCTGAGGCTTTCAAATGGTTAATGTGCCCTGAAAGTTTCATTTACTTAACATTATTAGCTTTAGAATTATTAACCCTTAAGTGCGTCTTCTTGGACCATGTCTGTTTAACATAAATTGAACAATGTTCAATGTAAAGAGTTTATTTTGAAATTATATTAACTCTAAATGAATAATGTCTATGACCAAACACTTCAGGTATAATAAGTCTGTAACTAAAAGTGCCATATAATTCAAACTTTCAGGGCACATTTACCATTTAAATGGCCTAGCGATAATGTAAATTTTGATGACCTTCAACACCTTTTTCAAGGTCATTCACAAATTATCTCTTTTATCAACAGAATCAAAAATTCAATTCAAACTAGAATTTTTCTTATACATTTTTAACCAAACATTTCTCATTGTTGAAACATTAAATGTGTGCTTCTTTGGTCAATAGCTAAAACATATAAAAAAATGAAAAAAATCGAAGGTGACGTCATTTCCGTTTTTTGGGAGTTTCTTAGTTTAAACGTATTTCGCTGGAAGATATGGCCAAACATGTTGATTTTTGGGTTGGTGGAGCCTTTGGTGTGGGAAAATTTCAATTGTTCATAAAATGGCCAATTTTATCGATAGAGGGCCAAAATTTTGGAAATGGTCTTTATTTCAAGGCCACTTACGCACAAAAATTTGATGTACTAACTGGTGAGGTAGTACCTCCCAACCTCTTGATTTGACATGGACTGACCCATCTATAATGATATGAAAATCTTAATCAGACGGCGCGGCGTGCCAAACTATCGCATTAGTGGCGAATTTGCGACTGCTGACATCAGTTCATATTTATTTGGTTGTTTAATCTCTTGATCAAATGTGTTTTAGACGAAATTTGCATTTACTGATTTTTAGTTATATAATATATTCCCAAGAAATAACTATTTACCTACACAATTAGCAATGTTTATTATTTACAAATATGTTAATATTTTCGTTGAAGAGTGACTGTTATTGGTTCCTGTTGTTTACTTTCACATTTTTTCAATTATGAAAAAAGTGTTTCCTTATATTAAATACCCTAAGAAATAAAATGGAACCAGTCCCCGTTACTTTATTTAAATCAACATGTAAGAAGGTTATAGTTCAAAGGCTTCAGGGGCTTTGCCAATCGTATGAAAAAAAATCAAAAATTTGAAACACTTGATACGCCATCAATGAAACGCAGTTGGAATTTAATCCGAGAAAATCCGAAGTGAGAAGCGAGAGTAAACAGCTTTTAAAACGCGCAGCCATTGATTCTCTTGACCTTTACGATAACACAATCTTTCCAAAATCTAGTTACATTTTATTTAAAAAGTACTTATAAAAGAAATTAAGTTAAAAACTTAACTAAATGACTTAAAAAGAATTTATAACTTGTGTTCAAAGTGAAATTTAATTACGCGGTAAATTAATACGGAATTATAGGTTTAATATTAAAATTGTACTATTTTGGTACTGAGTGTTAGTTGGCTCAAATAAAAAAATTCAGCCGCGTTTGCATTCACGTCACTGGCTAATTTATTTTCAAACTAAGTGCAATCGGGATTAATTTTTATTAATGCTTTTTTCCATGTATTTTAAGTTTTTTAGCTTTCGTTCTCTTTTCTTTTGGTTGAGTTTTAGCTTTCGTTGGTATGGAATAAATTCTTTGAACTTTATTGTTCATCATTTCCGTGTTTAATATGGTTTTAAAATATCTTCTTTTTCATCGTTTTCTTAAGTTTATAAAGTTAAAAGTTTATCAGTTAAACTTAATTAAGTTTATTTTTCTATAATAAAGTAAATTCAATTAACTTCCTAGGGTTTTTTTAAAAATTAACGCAGTTTATTCCTAGTTATCAATATACATCGTGTTATATTGCAATTTCGAATTTTCTCTAAAATCGGAATATTTTAATGTAACAATAGATAATATCAAAAAACCGTAGTTTAAAAATGTTTATCGTAAAACTTTTAATGACCATACTCGAAAACGTTTGTATAATTTCCATAACTCAGAAGTTAATTGAATAAAATTGACAATTTTAATCTGGAAATGATTGTGGCAAAGCTCAGGGCGAACGCCGAATAGTTTTTTTCACTGGCTGATAAATCACGGCGCGGTGAGCGAGATCGGCCGATCAACGGGATAGTCTTTTCACTTTTGAGCGATAGTCCCTCTAGCGGCGTCGCAGTTGTTCAGTTGAAAGCGAATAGCGGGGCGTCGAGAAATATCTTCGCGATTAACGGAATTGGATGTTCAACTTTGTAAATTAGTAGAGGGCGAATCACGATCACGTTGATCAATGGCGTGGTTTTTTCCTTTAAAATCGTTCACCGGGAGGCAAACCTTCATTGAAAATATTTGGTTTTCTCATCGATTTGTCTATTATTTTTTTAATATGTGGTCGTTCGAATAATTGTTTATGTTGGAGATAATGCGATGAGGACTCTCGACCCGCAATGCATTTACCCTATTAGATTATCGGGAAACGGCTTTTTTACTAAATAACCCGATAATCATGCGTATATAATAACTGCTTTATTATTGTAACTTGTCTCATTAGCTTCGCTCATTTCGGTAGTACAGTTCTAACTTTAACGTTATCTTGTAACTCTGTATATATATATCCACCCAAAAATCATTCGGTTAAAAATTGCAAGGTCCTTTAAACAAAAACGTCACGTCCTATATTACTCTAGGCCATAAAATTAGTGAAATCAAACAACGAGCAAGATTTGTAATTATATTCCCATAAACGTCATAAACTGGACTTATTTATCGACAAGTGATGTGCTCTGAAGTAATATGCTAGACCTTGCGCGTCCTAAGTGTTTTACTGAGTTAAAATCCTTTGTACAACCATAAAACATTTCAAAGAGAATGGCTAATATAAGAATCGCAGTGTATCAAATATATTGTTTAGATCGAAATATATTATCTTCTTTGTTTAAATTTACTCTTTTACTTTAAAACCATAATTTAATAAAACAGACAAGTTGCTGGCTGCAGTTATTACGTCACAGCAGTCAACAACTTGTCTGCTTTCAGTAATTTGCCAGTTTCAAAAGAGTAAATCTAAACAGAGTAGATAATATATTTCGATCTAAACAATATATGCTCCTATAAATAAAATAATCAAGCAGGGCCACGTTTTGCGAGAACGAAAGAAAACTTTAAAATCAGGAAGTTGAAATGGCCCCGTGATTAGGTAATGCTGCCTTCTACATCGTTTTTAGGAACTAATTCTTGATATTTAAGCTTGCCTTTCGTCCGCTACGTTGTAAATTTTATGATTTTTTCACTCATTCTTAATAAAATGTTTTATCTTTTATTGACCTTATTCTTTAATTAACTTGGTTAATTATTTAACTGATATTGTATCATTAGAATCGTTACAGCTAATCTAAGAAAACTTGTCTCTTCTAATATTAGTCATTCTCTTTGAAATGTTTTATGGTTGTACAAAGGATTTTAACTCAGTAACACTTAGGACGCGCAAGGTCTAGCATATTACTTCAGAGCACATCACTTGTCTATAAATAAGTCCAGTTTATGACGTTTATGGGAATATAATTACAGATCTTGCCCGTTGTTTGATGTCACTACTTTTATGGCCTAGATAAATATAGGACGTGACGTTTTTGTTTAAAGGACCTTGCAATTTTTAACCGAATGGTTTTTGGGTGGAGTTTACGCCTTTTTGTTTATAACAATAGAAGTGAAGTTATTATAATACCTTTAATCGTAACAAAGCGGAAATAATGTTTATTAAAAAAATTGGAAAGTGAACTTTTACCTATTTGGAATATTGAGAACTGCCTAGCTCTTTCGCCAACATTGTGAACGCTTAGATATTGTTTACTTTAATTTCTTGAAAACGTGACGTCATTATGCTCTTTAATACATTTTTGAATGTTAATAAATAGGCTTGTATGATTGTTATTAAACTTTACACGTTTTGTACTGTGTTAATTACTCATTGGCATGGTTTACCGCCCTCTGGCATCACACTGCCCACTAGGCATGCAACGGTTCCACTTTTTTGGTCTATCTCGGTTCCGGATCCGGTTCCGGTTCTTAAATTTTTGTTTTATCGGTTACGGTTCCGGTTCCGGTTCTTAAATTTTTGTTTTATCGGTTACGGTTCCGGTTCTTAAAATTTTAATTTATCGGTTCCGGTTCTCAAAATTAGAACCAATCGGTTCCGGTTCCTAAACGGTTCCTATACGGTTCCAGTGTGTTTAGTATTAATTAATGTTAAATACACAAACAATTCTAATGAAGTTAAAACGCCCGTACAAACACAACAGACTCAACATCCACAACCATCATTACACAAACTCAACAACCACAACACCCACAACCGTCATAACATGAACTCAACATTCACAGACTACACATAAACATTACAATAACGAAATATCCAATCAAACTGAATTAAAACTGTCGCGAGGGTGAGCGTTGACGAAAAAAAGCCCATCCAAACCAAACCCAACCGTAAATCAATTCGTTAACGCTCACCGTCACACGGTGGTTTTGCCAACCCTTCGAGAAACTGCGGACGCAGAAACTTAGAGAAACTGCGTACGCAATATAAACCTTTGCACGAATAATGCGAACGCGTTCGCAGGACAGACACACATACAGACAGACACACATACAGACAGACACACAGACAGACAGACAGGCACGGTGATTGTATAACCCCTCCTATTGCTTCTATTCTCTCGTAAAGAACTCACGTTAGCGCGTTATTTGTTTATTCAATAAAGTAGGGTAAGAATGAAATCTCCTGTTTAAAAATTATCACGGTTTCATCGTTTCAAGATGGAGGGGGGGGAGTGATGTACTTTCAAGTTTCGGGGAGACATTGCCTTCCCTTCCGCTCCTCATTTCAGGGGCGAAGGAACGTTTTAGAAGTTGGAGGGGGCAAAGAAAAATGAAACGGGGGTCTTGTAGCTTAGCCCCCGATGTAGAGTGAGAAATAGGTCGCGAATGTCATTGAGGCATTAACAGAAACAACAGTTATCATACGAAGTGTATTTTAGTCTTTAGAGTCGTTTATGAATTTAAGATACACGAATCCACGATAATAAAATGAGAATGGTTTTGAATTTTTAAAATAAATGCATGTGTTACTGTTTGAATACTATGTAAATTGGCGGGAAAAGACACAGTTGAGCTTCTATAAGCTTTATAAGCTTTTAAATTGAAAATTTGAGTTTTTAAAGATTTCAACTAACCAAAAAATTGAAGGGGCAATAACATTAGTTGTCTCTCCCAGCAAAATTCTTGGGAGGGGCATTGCCCCCCTGGTTCCTACGCCCCTGCCTCATTTCATTGAAAAATATAAAGACGGGATTTCTAGGACTCGTTTTGATTTCAGTTGAGTATATCGTTTTAAATGGAGTCCATATTGTTTCGTTCAATAAGCATTGTCATTTGTGAAATGTAAGCAAATGCATAAGTTGAAATTTCCGATTTTCTAGACAAAATCTACCCAGGCCCGCGATTATATTATGCAAACGAATTAGCCTTACCTTCAAAACTTTAGATTCAGAAACACAAATTAATTATTAATTTACAAGGTTTAACGATCTGCTATAAAACACGTGTCTCGATACTTTTCAAATATAAGTGTGTTACTTTCAATATGTACGTTGTTTGTATATTTATGCGACGGTTATTGTGATTGTATTTATAAAGTTTTGGGCGCGCCTGTTGAAACACAAAGAAATATTTGTAGCAAGTAAAACGTCAACTTGCCGGGCTAAATAATTGCTCGGGAGGCACACTAGTAGCAGTAGACGACAAATATTTTTGTGGTCTTTGCTACATTTGTGAAATTGTGTCGAGTTTTCCGACTGAAGGAAATAAAACAAACTATCGCGGATTTCCGGATTATGCCAGTTTTTAAAGCAAACATTTGTAGGACGAGCCCATTTTCAATTAAGAATACGTAGAGTTATCACTTAGAGTTATCTGTGATAGGATAAAGATGGGCTTATATGAAGAACTAATAGTAAATTAGGAAGTTTAATTACTAAATTTCAACATGCGCTAAATGTTGGTAAATAAAGTTATGAAAAACTCGGTTCCGGTTCCGGTGTCGGTTATCATTTTTTTACAAATATCAGTTCCGGTTCCGGATACGGTAGTCAAAATTTTATATTATCGGTTCCGGTTCCTAAAAGTTACTCGGTTCTTCTCGGTTCCGGTTCCGGGTATCCGTTGCATCCCTACTGCCCACCCTGACACTGGCGAGACACTTTGAACTCACTGCACCTCTTTCCCTTAGAAACAACCTATAAATCAGAAGCATTCGAATGTGTAATCTATTTCTGTAACTATATTCCGATAAACGTCATAAACTGGACTAATTTATCGACAAGCTCTATGGCGGGCAAGACTATTGTTGTCGAACTCAGCGCCCCTTTTTTCCTTCAAGCCACGTATATGTTGTATACATAGTTTGCAAGTACATCCGTCATAGCGGGCATTTTAACCTTTAAGACTATTTTTTCGAACACAGCGCCACGTTTTCACCTAGAATCAACCCTCAAACCTTTTGCATTAATTTTTTAAATCGCTGGTCGCTCCGATTTAGTACTTCTTATGAGTTTATTACTCCATGGTTTCATTATCGACTCGCTAAAATGTACATTTGTCACCGTAGCTCAAGAACTATACCAGATATGAACTTCTCCTTTGGAAGGACACAATGGGAGTTTAATTTGAAACTGTATACCAAATTCCAATTAAATCGGTTTAGTGGTTTTTGCTGTAGAGCGGTCTGCGAGGAGAAGATGGAAGAAGAAAAAGAAGAAGAAAAATTAAGCCTTAATTTGCCCCATTACTACGAAACGTCGCCTCAACCCTGTTCGATGGAATTCGAATATGTTGGTCGCGTTCTCGTAACCTTTCAAACGATACATCACTTGTTTTGAAACGACCTATAGTATGTGAGATACGAGGGGGTAAAATCAGCTTCATTCTGACTCGTGATAATATATATAGTGCTCGGGTAGGTGCTCTACTCTATACCCGGACCTTGCATAGGGATTACCGTCCCTTTTGAGAGAGATAGATATATATATATAAACCAGTTCTCGTAATTTTATCCTCATCGTCATCCTTTCGGGAGTTTTGCTGTTTGCCGTTAAGCAATTACTTCAACAGGTTATGGCCCCAGTACGCTTCCACTGCGCAAGATGAAGACGATGATACTAGTCTGACGCTGTAATACCTGGTTCTGTCGCTGAACGTCGTAATGATTCCAGTCCTCAGTATCCTGCCGAAATGATTGACGGTATCCTTTTTCACGAAGTTGAAAAGCTAACCGGTCCTGGGAATTGGAGGTGTTGGAAGCGCCAATTAATCGACGTACTTACGATACGTCAAGTTTACGGTGTCATTACTGGGCGCATGGTTGAGCCACACTTACCTGGGTCAACAGCAACTCCCGCAGAGATGACCAAATATGACGAAAACTTGACGAAGTACAAGATCGCCTTCAGTACAGCCTGCTCAGTAATCTGGTCGTCACTAACGAAAAAAGTACATAACATGATAATGGAGTGTGACACGCTGGAGGAGATGTGGAAGAAGCTATTCAAGATCTATGAGCAGAAATCGTTTAATCGCTTGAGGAAGTTTCTCGCCACACTCATAAGAGCAACGAAGTCACCGGACGTCGACATGGCAATCCATCTGGCTCAGATGTGTTCGCTCTGGTCGGACATCCTCACGATGGCCCGCACAGAGAAAAACGTATCTTTCCATGAGTGTCTCCTGGTCGCTTGTATATTCGAGTCGCTTCCGCAAGACGAGTGCAAAGAGTTTGGCACGTTGTGGGACATACAGCCCGAGGAAAAGCAGACTGTCGCAGAGCTTGAGCGTCTTCTGATTAGTCTAGCAGCTATGGAGAGCAATGCCCTCGAAGAATCATCGGGATTCGTAGCACGTCGGGAATCAAGACGCAGCTCAAGGCAAAATCCAAAAGGTCATTCTAAGAAGAACGTGTTAAGATGCTACAAATGTGAGAAGTCTGGTCACGTAGCTCGGGATTGCAGAGAACCTGAGACGTCTTCAACGGAATATGAATCCAAAAGTAGTAGTTAAGAAACCCGGATGTTCGGTAAAAGAATTGGTGGAGGCCTGTTTTGCCAAAAGTTAGCACACTGCAAAGATGTCGTCACCGGACTGGTTCTTCGACTATGGGGCAACGCAACACATAACGAACGACATTTGGAATCTCACGAGATACCAGTAGTTCAAGAAGCCGACGACGCTATGCATCGGAAACGGAACTCAAATGTCAGTCGAAGGACGTGGCAACGTGGAGATCCTATTTCGAGCGAACTGTTCAAGATGTCGTCTATAATGTTTGGTATGTCAAGAATTTTGCCTGTTATGTTTTTTCATTGAAATCGGCCATGAAGCGAAATGGAAACTTTGAATTTAACACAACAGCTACCAAGTGTGGATTGTACGAGAAATCTAGAGGAAGACTCAGGAAGCTTCGTGTTCCAGGGAGAGTGGAAGATCTTTTCCGCCTGGACATCAAGGTCAAGTAACCGAGAAAGATGGTTACGGTCTCAAAGCCCGAAAGAGAAGCCGACCTGAAAGATTTAAACGAGCGTCTGGTCCGTCAAGATCGAAACTCAGTCCAAGCAATTATGAAGACACTTGGGTTCGAAGTCGTCGACAGTTCCGCCGTTAAACGTTACAGGAAGAGTATGAAGCGAGAAGCCAAAGAGTCAGCCGACGATGGTTCAGACTGCGGAGATGGGGAGTCCAGACCCGTCGATGCACGAAAAAAAGGACCACCAGATCAGTTCGATCATCAAAGGACGAGGCTTCCATACCCGTCGCCGAAGATTATCAGTCTTCGAAAGTCAGAGGTTCCAGTCCCGACGAAGACCTAGTCAAGGAGGTCGTAGAGACGCCGTCCGCGGAGGTCCCGAAAGCTTCGTCTAATGACGTCAAATCTTCAAAGAAGAAGGAAAATAACGTATTTTCAGACATTCCTCAAGGTGCGCTCCTGGTGTATGCACAACTGTATTCTGATGTCCAGAGAACCAAAGGTGCCATTCGAGAGTGTTCCGGTACTGGGGAGAGACAGTCTGCAATCATTGGTCCGGACGTATTCGGCCATCAGTCAATCCGAGACAGCAGATGTTTAAACGTCCGTCGACAGAGTCGAAGCTGGGGACCACAAGAGATGTCTCCCGGGTCGAGCCAGTTGCGTAAAGTCAGCCAAGCCAGTTGTTGGAGCTGCGAACGATGAAGTTCCAGTTCTACAAGTCAACAACGCCGGCACGATCAAGTTGATCCGAAGTCTCAAGTTTCGTCTCACAATGAACCTTGTTATGTTACCGCAAGTCCACATCGAGGGAGAGTGTTGGAGATAATGAGATGAGGACTCTCGACCCGCAATGCATTTACCCAGATATTTTATCGGGAAGCGCCTTTTTTACTAAATAACAAGATAATCATGTTTTTTTACTAATGCGTATATAATAACTGCTTTATTATTGTAACTTGTCTCATTAACTTCGCTCATTTCGGTAGTAAAGTTCTAACTTAAACGTTATCTTGTAACTCTGTATATATATCCTCATCGTATTCCTTTCGGGAGCTTTGCTGTTTGCCGTTGAGCCATTACTTCAACAGTTTACACAATGATTTGTCTATTCCACAATTTGAAATATCTAGGCGGTAAAAGAAACATTACTGTTATACTTTAAATATTCTACACTTTATAATTATAAAGCCTAGTTCACACTGTACAATTAATTGGGTCACTTAATTGTATCCAACTATTTGTAAGCCTGAAATTTGTATAGTGTGAACAGAACAAGTTGGCAAGCCAAAATATACCTCTCCTCGGAAGAGTTTTTAATTTTCAGTGAAGCGTAACTGTATCCGTGGTTCTGCGGTAGAACGCTCACATATCGTTCAAGAGGGCTGGGGTTCGAATCCCGGCCGATTAAAAAATTATACTACACCCAATGACAAAAAGAGGGCGCTTTTGGAAAAACCTTTTCCCTGATTCTAAGAAACTGCGTACGCAGTGATTAAACTTTTCCTCGAAAATGCGAACGCGTTCGCAGGCCTGACAGATAGACAAACCCACCCACCCACAGACAGACAGACGTGGTGGTTGTATAACCCCTCCTAGGGTACAAAGTCCCCTCGGAGAGGTAAAAAGTGGGAACAATTGTTCAATTTCCCTGTTCATACTATACAATTTTCTTCCTTACAATTAGTTTGATACAATTAAGTGGGCCAATTAATTGTATAGTGCGAACTGGGCTTAAAATTAAAAAAAACAATAAATATGCCACTAAGTGTTGTCGCCCCCCTCCCCCATTCGTTCTGGAAACGTTACAATGGTTAACTTGTTCTTTATCATTGTTCGGAATGAAACGGAACCAAGCTTTAACAATGCAAAATATACGAAAAAAAATTTCTGGAAACAAAAATGTAATGAACACAATAATAAAGTAGCCCATGGACATGATTTTTAAAGTGCTTAATAACGCCATTACGGGCTATCGAATGCCACCTACAGAAACCTTGAACTCCCAAAGGGAAGCTAATTTTGGTTCCCGGTTAATCACTGTTAATTTTTATTCCAAATATGCAAACATTTCTTAAATGATAACGGTTTTTGTTTCATTTCGCCAATTTTTTGGCGTTTGGATACACTGCACCCTTTTCAGGGGCGGACTGACCCGGTAGGCAGGTGGGCGCTATACCACGGGGCCGCGACCACAATAGACCCATAAGAAAGAGGGGCCGCAGACGAGGCTTAAGTGAGACCTCTGGACGGAACATCCTGTTTGTGACGTTTTGAACCACGTGACCGCCATTGAAATATACAGGTGGAAGTAAGGAAACGGATGTTCCGTCCAAACGCTAAAGTTGCCAGGTAAAAACGTTAATTTTTGCTCCCCCCCCCCAACTTTTATCATGGGTCTATTGCCTTTTAGTTCGACATGGGGCTGCTTGAAAAGCCATTTGGGGGCCGCAAGTCTACAGTGCTCACCTCACAAAGAAGGCGCCAGTCCGCCCCGGACCCTGCTTGCAATGCTTTTTACCAGTGGCGGGGTTATTTAATAATAATTACCTAGGCTAATACCCTAGGCGCCACCATGCACAGTCCCAAGTCAGCTAGCGACTTTTAATGCCTTATTTACAGGACTGGTGGCCGTGTAAAATTGTGTAGGAGTGTCGTGGCCAACAAAGATTCCAACCAACCTGTTTTCGGAGTTCAATTTTTAAGCTCACAATTGATGAAATTAAATCAGATCAAATTTATTTAGACATAAAATTTGATGAGTAAAAACTTTCCCTACTCTACTTTGTCCCATCTTGCTAAGTGGGTTCTGAAACTTTTGTTACCCTAGCAAAATTAGTCGGGAGTTTATTAACAAACCAGCGTAGAAACTTTGTTATTTTAGCTTGATGACCACCCAGTTTTCATTCTTTGTTTTCTCAGCTTTTTATTAGTCAATTTACATCGGGTCAAAGCTTATTAGACGTAGAATGTGGTAGCACATACGTTTCTAATTGGAACAAAATCTCTAAGCCCAGTGGTTCTGAAGTGAGATTTTGAATGAACAAGACATGGTTCAAGGACATTGAAATTTTCATCGTCAAAATTCTAGCTAAAACTGATTTAGAATTATTCGCCCTGGATCGTTTTTTAGTGGACACCCTGTATAACAATGGCCGATGCCCCGTAAGATGCTTGTTAAATAAAACTCTTTTCAAACAATTCTTTCAAGATTTCAATTTGGTTCATAACGTCACAAAGAAAAACGTTGTTCACGGTTTTACCTTCGATATTACTTAAATCCACAGCCAGAACTTGCCCTCTGTTCAATTTCACAGCGGGGGCACCACCCTAGCTACTTTTCTTCAGGCATATATTAGGCAAAGTTGTTGTTCACTCAGGATTCGAAGGTTTTTTACCATATTGTCCTAGACATCTTGTTTTTGCCCTGCTTTCGTAAAAACGTTGGCACGCGCCTGCTAATTACCCACCCGTGGAGGTGTGTACGGTTCTAGCCCGTGCCTAAAATAAACCATGGACGTGGCACTATATGCCAACCTACGCTTGTTAGGGCTAGAAAAGTCAAAGAAAGTACTGCATCCATAGCCTTTCAAAAAATTTTGGACTAGGCCTTTCTATAAAGTCATTACGCTTGCCGAACTTGTTTTAATGTATCGCTTTCGTCACGAGATACATGGGAGTTCAGTTCAGTTTAGGTGGTTAGATCTTTATAAAAAGAGCAACTCGTCGAATTTTAATTGGCTATCCTAATGAAACGTCACTTCAGCGTCACGAGTGATGCGCCAAATACATCTAAACAAGAAGGCCAATGTTAGTTTATAGAAAGGCCTATTGTACATTGCCAAATTTACCGTTTTCGGTGGTTTCGTTTTGTGTGGTAGATATTTTGTTAAAATTAGGTCCGATAACGGCAAAAAAGGGTTAGGTTAGGATTCAGCGAACCTATATTTTCCGTTATATCAGTTAATATTAATTTTAAGTATTGTTTTCGGGGTAATTTACGTGGTTTTATATTTTCGCCTAAAAGTCGAAATAACATTCCTTAATTTATGTGCGATTTTCATGAAAGTTCTATTTTTGAAGAGCTGTGGTTTCCATAGAACAAGTTAGGCAATTACCTTGCTTAATTATAAATCTAATTTTTGGAGCAGCCTATACAAATCCCCGCAACTTCCAACATTGTCAATCCGTGTGTTTACAAAGGTTTATACCCGAGTTTTCTTTTCGCATTTTTCAAAGCTGTTCTCACACTCGACCAGTTGCGTACGTAGACCCTTTAACGCTCGGGGCGCATCACGAATTTGCCGCCCTCCCAATTTCTACAAGTGTTATCGTTTAATCGTTAAAAACAGTAAAAACTACAATACAAGGCACTGTTGGCACACCACAACGAATAATTGTGTTCTAAAGGCTAGTAACCTTGCTTTATTATCTACAAATTATTTGAAATGTTCATGTGTCCGCATTACCGCAAAAGTACAAAAACACTAATAATACGTATTCATTCTTGCCAAATGAGCAAAAAGCTAGTCTCACTACGAGAAAAGGATAAACGTTAACCATTAATAAAAACAGGCAATTTTCTTTACTTGATAGAAAAATGTCGCCCTGTAGAAAATTACGCCTGGGGTGGACAGCCCCCTCCGCCCTCCCCTAGGTACGCCACTGCACTCGACGGAAAATTAACAACGTAAAGTTGAGCGTTAAAGCTGGTTTCACACTCGACGGAAAATTAGCAGCATAAAGTTGAACTTTAGCGGTATATCGAATGGGAATCAATTTTCAGCTCAGCGTTTATTATCGTCTTTCCGGCATATTTTCCGTCGAGTGTGAAACCAGCTTTACGGTATATTGAATGTGAAACAAAATTCCGCACGGCGTTTATCGTAGACACTCCATCGAGTGTGAAACCAGCTTAAGTCGTATGCCTCGGTTTCAACGTATGACCAGAATTAACAAATAAGTGTAACACTTTTCGGAGCAGTACACGTTGCCTTAAACCTATTATCCGACGTAACAAATATAAGTGTGACAATTATCGGAGCAGTACGCACGTCGCCCTCAACGTGTGACGAAAAGTAACAAATAAGTGTGACAATGATTTTAATCGGGTTTTCACAGAAATGTGTGTATTCTGACTGTCGTACGTCTTGTTTCAAAACGAAGGGCTTTGACGGATTTCGGGTGGCCAACCCCACTCATCTCTAAAAAATCGGAAGAAAAGTACTTCGGTACTATTATGTTGAAATACGCTTACGTGATATATTTAGTTATATAGCAAAGAACAAAAACCGTATGTGATGGAACCATGGACACATTAGGAGAACACGAACTTTCAGGACAAATAATGGTTTTCCTTAGAGATGTAGACTGGCGTTTTTTATTTCAGTTACTTGCAAGATGCTACTTCTTCAATTGTCTGATTGTTTTATTTTCGTTGAACAAAGAATTGATATGAACTTGGTTCCTGATTCTATATCATTAGTCCTAAACAATTTCGTCTATATTTCCTCAAATAATAAAACTAGCTTTCTAGAGCATTGTGGGAGTAACTAATAAGGCTCCCTACACCGTCAAAAAAATTTAAACAGAGCCACGCGAGTCCGTCTGTGTAAAGGTTTGATATACGTTTACGTTAAATTTCGCAAAAACAAAATTTACCAAATGACAATAAATATTGAATTTAATTTGCATATATATATTGTGATATCATTATTAATCGTTACGAATCGACGTTAATCGCATTAATTTTAATTAGGCTTACGTAAAATTTAACATGTGGCAACATTTTGATGAGGGGGTATGAGTCTACAAGGGGTCGAGGGATACACAACATTGGACAAGTGGGGGTTGAGTCCAAAGAATGGCTAGATCAGGCGTAAAACATATCATGCCCGTATTGGGTTCCCTCTGGCTACAGGCCTGGTGCCTACACCATCCGCCGCCCCTTTATTTAGGCCGCACTCGCGATGGCCGTTGCGTTGCCCACCCACAACGTACGATGATTTATTCTTGAAGTGACGACATGGATATTGGTCAAGCTGATTATTATTTATTAATTTATTTCATATTAATAATAAATATAAATTATTTATAATAAAATATATTTTTTTAAACTAATATATATTTGTTAATGTTATATATCATATAATCTTTATTATTACATTTTATAATGTATTATAATTTTAAAATTTTTTTATTTTGTTAGGCAGTTAGTGTGTTGTTACGCACTTTAAAAAGTATGTCCGTGGCCCATGGGCTACTTTATTATTGTGTACATCACATTTTTGTTTCCAGAAATTTGTTATCGTGTATTTTGCATTGTTAAAGCTTGGTTCCGTTTCATTACGAACAATGATAAAGAACAAGTTAACCATTGTAACGTTTCCAGAACGAATGTGGGAGGGGGCGACAGCACTAACAAAAAGAACCAATAAATATGCCACTGTATTTAAAGCCCAGTTCGCACTATACAATAAATTGTTCCACTTAATTGTATACTACGAACAGGAAAATTGTAACAATTGTTCCCACATTTTCTGTTCACACTTTACAATTTTCAGGCTTACAAATAGTTGGATACAAGTAAGTGGCCCAATTAATTGTACAGTGTGGACTAGGCTTAATAATTATAAAGTGTGGAATATTTAAAGTATAACAGTTATGTTTCTATTACCACCTAGATATTTCAAATTGTAGAATAGACAAATCGGTGTGTAAACAATTATTCGAACGGCCACTTATTAAAAAAATAATAGACAAATCGATGAGCAAACCAAATATTTTCAATGAAGGTTTGCCTCCCGGTGAACGATTTTCGAAGAAAACAAGTTGGCAAGCCAAAATATACCTCTCCTCGGAAGAATTGTCCCTAGTGGTATTAATTTCTCGAGATAACCCTTAAAGATATATCTCCGCAATTTAGAGTTATTTGTTAAAAATATTAACCCATTTCTATCCCGCCCGGTATAAAATTTTAATTATAATTAAAATAATTGAGACGAAACGACCAATTTTAATTTATTCAGAATATCATAAGTTAAGTAGTTACAACAGTAAGTTAGACGTACTATAACAATGCACAATTGAATTAAACCCTTTTACAGAACAAGTTTATCAGTTAAATATAATACGAAGCAAATTTTAATGAAAGAAATATCTACAGAGGCTTTTTGGAATTACTCGCTTACGAAATACTTGCCGCATCTTTAACGCTCATTTTATTTCAACACTCGCCCTTGATGAAGATACCGTAGATATCTGGTAGTGGACGACTCGTTCACTTCCTGTTGACGTTGTGACGCATACCACATGAAAAAGACCAATGCCGTCCAATTTCCAATATCATATAATGACTCGCACACCCAAGAAATCGTAGATATCCAAATATCCACACCAAATGTATTTACAAGAAGCAAAAACCTTACCATAAACAAAGCACAGAGAGCCACTTGACTAACCGCCAGCTTTTAAAGCAATTAACGTTAAATTATCTCCTTTGAATTAACAGAACTATATATAGGTCGTTAAGAAAGTGGACCACCCACAGGGTCTACCCTTTAACCCTCTAATCTCGGCTGACTGCGCTAAAACAAGATTTAACCTTTAAAAAATACCAGATTAGGCCTTCATAAATTCATTAATAAAAAAAGACTTTATTACCTATTATGCTTACGATGCCTGTCTTAATTTCAGTGAATCTAAGCAGCTATCGGTGGTTCTGTGGTAGAGCGCTCGACTGCCAAGCCGAATGGTCTGGGTTCGAAACCTGGGTGGCGCATTTGTTTTTAATCAATAGAGAAACGCTAAATTAGAATTTCTTCGATGCAATAATTTCAATTTCAATTCTATTTCAATTAAACCAAAATTTCGTACTGTATTAAATACGCTTCCGATAAAGCTGAAGGTCTAATTTTCAATAAGGCGTAACAAGTGTCGGTGGTTCTGTGGTAGAACGTCCGCCTGTCAATCAGGAGGTCTCGGGTTCAAATCCCGCCCGATGTGATCGCAAATTGATACTAAGACGAATACCGTGTACAACTGGTGGAAACCCTGCCATTGAACGTTGAGAGGTAGCATTACACTCAGCACTCGGTCCGTCCCAAAGTCATTAAGAAGAAGTTGGAGAGAAAACGCCCATATAAACACAACAGACTCAACATGCACATCCATCAGAACACAAACACAACAAATTCAACACTCACAACCTACGCATACACATTACAAAAACCGTAATACACCAAACCGTCACGACGGTGAGTGAAAAAACACCATCCAAACCAAACCGCAAATGCATCCGTTAACGCTCACCGTCGCACGGTGGTTTTGCCAACCCTTTGAGAAACTGCGTACGCAGTGATTACACTTTGCACCGAAAATGCGAACGCGTTCGCAGTCCTGACAGACAGACACACCCACAGACACACCCACAGACACACCCACAGACACACCCACAGACACACCCACAGACCCACCCACAGACAGACACGGTCGTTGTATAACCCCTCCTAGGGGACTTTGTCCCCTCGGAGAGGTAAAAACCACGCCATTGCTCAACGTGATCAAGATTCGCCCTCTACTGATTTTCGAAATTGAACATCCAATTCCGGTAATCGGGAAGATATTTCTCGACGCCCCGCTATTTGCTTTCAACTGTAAAACTGCCGCGCCACTAGAGGGACTATCGCTCAAAAGTGAAAAGACTAGCCCGTTGATCGGCCGATCTCGCTCACCGGGCCGTGATTTATCAGCCAGTGAAAAACTTATTCTGCGCTCAGTTGAAGATAGATAAAATAAGATCGCCTGTCGTGAACACTCGGTCATTTGAACAATCAAATAAAAGATTATGAGCTATCATGTTGGACAGCGGCTCACAATTTTTGCCCACCTCTGTGATAAACGGAATGCGTTTTTAAAGAACAACAGTCCGTCTCCATTGTCAAGCTCTCTAGTTATGACACTTTATAAGCGGGCTCAATCAAGGCAAGTTTGGAGAGTTCAATCAAGGAACACTTTATAATACATCGATTATGGATATTAAAAGGGTTGGAAAAACCTAAAACATATCGTTCAATTATACTTATTGATCGTAGAATTTAGGAAATCAATTCCATCAATCTAACTTATAACATTATAAATGTTTTTGGTTTACAACTGACACTATTTTATTTTAACGATTTTGAATATTTTCTTAATTTCTCTCTAAATATTTTGTTAAATGCCTACGGTTGAAAAATTTCCCGAACCACTTAAAGTTTTATGATTTAAAAAAAGCAAAAGATTACTGTTGAATAAATATACTAAAAAACATTCCAGACATGTAATTCTCAGTAATTTATCGTTTAACAGCTTAAGAAACTAAAGCCTAATAAACACTACACTTAATTGAATGCACAAAAATTGTGAAAAAAGGTAAAACAATTGTTACAATTTTTCTGCTCACACTATATAGAAATATAATGGGTATTAATTCTTTGTAGCATTTTTGAAGAACAATTTAAATATTGAACTTTTATTCTCTGTGGATGCTTAAATATATTGGTGTTTATTATATTGGTGCATTTACAAGAGTATTTATCCTTGATATTAATTTGGTTAATGTTTCAAAACTTGTTCGTACAATCTTTGTAGATATAACAATATATTAGTCTTGTCGTATCGTATTTTGTGTAACTATCAAGGGAATTCATCCTTGATATTAATTTGTAATATGTCTCAAAATATGTTCATTCTTTTTGTGTATTTAAATATATTAGTTTTATTTCTGAGGAATATGCAGTGCATATTTTCAATTTAATCTGTTCATCTTCAATAAAAATTAATTTAAATGTGTTCATATTTTGGTTTATTGAATTCAAATATGGTTATTCACGGTGTTGATTTCAATATGATGTTGAAAATGTTTAATATAAATTTGTTTATTTCAAAATCTAACGTTTCCTCTTTTTTGATATTTAAATATGTTGGTGTTCAATCTTGTTATAAATTTTTAATTCGTTACATTTTTAAGATGCTAATGTGAATGGTATTATTGCTTGAAAAATCGGTGTATATTTTAAAATAAGATCGTTTATTCTTTGTGGAAATTTCATAACATTGGTGTTTATTCGTAATGTAGTTTTGATGCACATATCAAGGGAAGTGAGTCTTCATATCTGCATATTACTGGTGTGTAATATATTATGGTTGTGTTAAATGTAGTTAACTGTTTTGAACATATTTTAAATTAAAAGTTTCATTATCGTTAAATATCAAAATTAAATGTGCTGATCAACCGGGTTTATTTGCGGGGTTTGTTTCAAGTTAAATGTTCATATTTAATGCTTAATTTAAAATATAGCTTTAATCCTTCTTAATGTTGGTTTACTTTTTTTTTAATATGCACGTTTATGCTTGAGGATATTTTAATAAGTGCATCCAATACTGTTACTGGTATTATAAATTGTCAATTCCGTTAATAGCGGTATTAATATTTTTTACATAAATTCCCTTTTTTTTACCTAATAAGGGTATCGGAAATTTTTTCAAAAGGCATTTAAAAGAGAAAGGAGTTACAGTCTCCAGATTGAGATAATCCGACTGCTATCTTGTCTCAATCGCCAGACGGTAATCGCAAGATTCTTTCTGCTCCCCCTTTTTTCCCCCCATTCCCTCCGCTGCCATCTTATCTCAATCCGCAAACGGTTATCGCAAGATTCTCTCTGTTCTCCCTTACGACCTCCTTTCCCCCACCCCAATCGCTATAAATTTCAATCGCCAAATTTTTTGCTGCTTCTCGAGTTACCGTGTGCGGATTGAGATAATCAATCTGATATCTCAATCCCCAGACGATAATCGCAAGACTCTCTCTGCTTTCCCTTTTATATCCCCTCCCATCCGCTGCTATCTTATCCCAATCCGCAGACGGCAATCGCGAGATTATCTCTGCTCTCCCTTCCTACCCCTTTCCCCTCCCCTCCCCATTCGCCAGCATTAGTTATAGCTTCCATACACCTTAATTTTTATTCTCTAGAATTTGTTTCCCCCATGCAGTTTTTTTGGAGGATAGATTCCCCCCTTATTTTTCCCCCATCCCTAAGCTCCAAAAATTTATCGCTATAATTCCTAAACCCTATAGCTTATTTATCGCTTCCGAACCCCTTAATTTCTAATCTCTATAAGATGAGCAATAAGAAAAAGTTATTTACATTTATTTTAGAAATTTGTTTACATGTTAGTAGGGTCTATCAGATATTCCATTAGATGGTTATATTTTACGTTACACAATGAAAACAAATTAAAGTAGCTCAGTTTACAGTTTAATTGATTATTCACGAGTAAATTAGTAAAATCTTGTAGTACTTACGAAGGCGATTTAAAACAGCCAAAATAACATTTTACTTTATGGTTCGAGTTAAATTGATCGGGGTACAAAAATAAACCCTCGAAAGGCTTACCATATAATAATTCGTGAATTGTTTTAAGGTTTTTAACAATAGCTAAGTACATGCATTCGATAACATTTATATGCTCATTCAAAAGACCTTTTTGGAACCGAATAAAATCATTTTTTTTTGGAACTCACCGATTTCACGAGCTAGCAGATCCAGAACATGGCCATGGGCTGAGGTCCCTTTGATGGTGTTCGACGTGGCGACGATGGATACGTTGTTGCCGTGATAGTCGATGTTGTTGTGGGTTAGCGACGATGCTCCATTTTGTGTTGCTACAAAAAGTTCTTCCCAAATAGAGAAGGGGTCGGAGTGTGCAATTACTGGTGGCTTTACCGGGGAGTCGGGGTCCGGCTCTTTTAACCCAGCACGGGCGGTGGCGCACTGGGAGATGTTAGCTCCGTCCAAATGGTCCTATCTCCACCTCCGACTTCGGTCCGGTGTGGGCTGGTAACTGGGCTTCGGCCCAGGCTAACGGAGAGGGCCGGGCAAACTCACCGTCTCGGCGGATTGAGTTGCCTGCTGTGGGGCTGCAGGCCTCCGTATGAGGGCACGGCGGACCCATCTCCCGGCCTTTTGGAGTTCCACCGGGACATCCGGTGCCAGCTGTGCCGGGTTATGCGGGCTGCTGTGTGCCCTCCGTTCCCCTTTAGGCGCTCCTTCCAATGGGCTTGGCTGTCTACCTTACTAGGTAGGTTGTCGGCTGGCGTTCCAGAGCATCAGCTCTTATTCCCACTGCTGTGTGCGAAGTGGGGGCTGGTCGACCCATTGCTGCACCTTCTGCCGGGTTGAGCGGCTTGCGTCGAGGGTGCAACCACCAGTAGTGGGGTACTGCTACTCATGCTGGCTTTGTCACCTGTCTGGGCTTATGGAAGCAGGCGTAGGGCATAATGATGATAGACCTCCGGTGATGTGGTTTCAATTTTACCGGTACACCGGGCTATAAATCTGATGCATGTCCCAAATAGAGAGGCCCTCGAGTGGTCGGTGTGTGCAATTACTGGTGGCTTTACCGGGGAGTCGGGGTCCGGCTCTTGTAACCCAGCACGGGCGGTGGCACACTAGGAGATGTTAGCTCCGTCCGAATGGTCCTATCTCCACCTCCTACTTCGGTCCGGTGAGGGCTGGTAACAGGGCTTCAGCCCAGGCTAACGTAGAAGGGCCGGGCAAACTGGCCGTCTCGGCGGATTGAGTTGCCTGCTGTAGGGCTGCGGGCCTCCGTATGAGGGCACGGCGGACCCATCTCCCGGCCTTTTGGGGTTCCACCGGGATATCCGGTGCCAGCTGTGCCGGGTTATGCGGGCTGCTGTGTGCCCACCGTTCCCCTTTAGGCGCTCCTTCCAATGGGCTTGGCTCTCTACCGTACTAGGTAGGTTGTCGGCTGGCGTTGCCAGAGCATCCGCTCTTATTCCCACTGCTGTGTGCGAAGTGGGGGCTGGTCGACCCATTGCTGCACCTTCTGCTGGGTTGAGTGGCTTGCGTCAAGGGTGCGACCATCAGTAGTGGGGTACTGCTACTCATGCTGGCTTTGTCACCTGTCTGGGCTTGTGGAAGCAGGCGTAGGGCATAATTATGATAGACCTCCGGTGGTGTGGTTTCAATCTTACCTGTACACCGGGCTATAAATCTGATGCATGTCCCAAATAGAGAGTAGATTGGTGAAAGCCTCCGAGGTCAGGAACATAATATTTTCTATCGGTTTTTTGAAGAAACAACTTGTAACTTGGATCTGTCGAAACCGAAAGAGATGTACACTGATCCTCCTAACGTGATGTTTATGTTTATACGTCTTTCTTTGGCCTTGCGTTTGGATACGGCAGGGGCTCGGTTATAGAAAATGAAAATGTTAAGCCTTTGCCTATTAAACTAGAGTTAATGTAGTAATACAAAGAGTGGTTACCAATAGAACGTTTTTTCCATTTTAACGGTTGAGGATTGGAGCAAAGGTGACGCACTTCTTTTCAGTTTCGGGGTCTAAGAAAGAAATGACCAAGTTCAATCCCACCTGACGAAGTACCTAATTCTCTTTCGTATTCGCCTATGGTCGTGGTTGCTCAATCTCCCTTTTTAGAATCGCCTAAGGGTTCTATCGTAAACCACGATGCCCTTGAGGGTTTTTTATCTTAATCCACGGTGACCACGACATACTTTCACTTTAACCACGATTACCACTATGAATGTTCTCCTTAATGATAGTGACAACGAAATTTGATGTTTTTAACCAGGATGAACACAATATTTTCTTTTATAAACCTCGATGACAACGATATTTCCTTTTGTTATCCATAATAACCACTTAGTTTTCTAAGTAAACAGCGATATCCACGACATTAATTTCTTAAACTACAGTTACCACAGTGATATATCTCGTAACCCGCAATTATAATTTTTTCTCGTGTAAAATACGGTGACCGAGATTATTGTATCTTGTTAGGCTCTATGAACTAAATGTATTCTATCGTAAACTATGATGACCACGATGTTTTCAGCCGTAAATCCTGCTGGCCTCGATGCTTTCTCTCCTAAACCCTGAAGAACACTATGTTTTTACAGAAAAATCACATTCTAACGTTCAGGACTAATGCAGAGTATCGTGAGTCATTTACTATTCGACAAGAAACAAATTCAGTCTACACTCCGCTAATTAATCAAATCTATTCAAGTTCAGATTCACACCGAAAAATCCCATTCGTATAACGAGTAAGAAGTCAAAATCCGTAACTAACCAAGCAATCCATTTATTCGGATATATTAGTCCGTATTTCTACAAATTTAAGCGTTTTAATCTTCGAATTGGACTGTTCGAATTATATTTACAACGCATAAAACGCTTAATACAATCAAAATCCAATCCGTTAATTTAAGAGGTAAAAAACCGTAACCGACCACTCCGTCCCATAATTCGGATACATTCATCCGTAATCCTACGGATTGGATTTTTTCACAAACTGTATTATATTAATTGTCGGATTGGACGGTTCGGATTAAATTTCTAACGGTTTGAACGCTTACGGATTATATCCGAAGAGAAAGGCCGCGGATGGATTGGATCCGAAGTGTACGGATAGCGGGCGGATTGGGTTTGGAAAATCGGAATCCGTTTAGGATCATATTAATCCAAGCTAAATCCAATCCGTAAAATTTTAAGCTATAAAAATCCACATCTGACCAATTTGCCCATTGCTACAGATTACTGAACCGTTACCGTACGGATTGGACGGATCGGATTTTTCACGGAGTATCCGCAATCCGTTCAGGCTCTAATTAATAAGCGTAAGAATAACATATCCGTTTCGATTCAATTCTTCTTAGTCACTAATAAAAGTTATTGTTCAGCTGTCGAATACCAATGGGTAAAATTTAATACGAAAAACTGTTCCAATGAAGATAACCGAGTAAAGTTTCCCCCCGCCATGTGAACATCTTTGTTCATAAAAGAATGTGAAGCTCCAATACTCAATATGATTCATTTAAATATTTCCAGAGAAAACACATTGTTAGACAAATCAGTTTTCTTCAGTGATAACAATGTCTTTTTGCTGATACTTATGTAAAATATTTTTAATCTACGGGTATATCTCTGCCCAAGATGGTGCGCTTAAGTCATCTGTAAATATAAAAAAGATACATTTTACAGATTATCTCTTTACATGGTGATTTCGGCAGATTGTGGATGACCCCTTTTAGTGAAATATCGATCTACTAATTACGAGTATCTTGAGTATTATATTTTCTTTGAAAAACCACTACTGATCGCTTTATTTGAAAAAAAAATGGATTAAATAATTATTACCTTCTAAAAGAAAATAATTTGTCTTGGGTTTACCATGGCTGATTTTAATAAAATGGATCGGAGAGATGGGCACTTAAGCAAGTTTCCATGGCTTTCAAGACATTATTTTTAAGATCTACACATTTTTGGTGTTGTTGCTATAAAAATATTGATAAGCCTCGAATAACTTTATAACAATCTTGGCTATTTGAGGTCCGTCTCCTTGTAAACAACAGTCACTCCTTTCAGCGGAGATAAAATATTTGGTATATATTTAATTTCAGCAAACAATCCGGGAGACGGTGCGTATGTTATTCCACGAGTCAACAAAGAGCGATCTTTCAAATTGCAGTCATCATGCCAGGCTTCATGAGAATGCTCATTAAAAAAATTCGTACTAACGCTACAGTTTTCTTCTTTTATAATACCTTAAGGAAACGACCCATTGCGAAGTTTAAAGATTCCCAGCGAGATATCACCCAACAAACTAAATCAAGGCCATGTGATTTCCATTTTAATTTTTCCGTCCAATTCATTGTTTTCCGGAAAAACATAATGACACCATTGACGTAGTCTAACACTGGCTTCCACGACGAGTCTTGTTTAAGGTTGTTAACCACAAGTAGCTGCAACGTGTGAGCAACGCAGTCTAGCCTGTTCCATTTGGCTTGGGTAATTATTTCTTGGATGACAATCCAACTGTCATCGTTCCATGCTAAAAATAAGTATATTTTAATAATATGATTGAAATAATATCACATTTCAATGGCTCTGTGGCGTGATGTTCTCGCTGCACCACAGCCTAACAACTATTACCATAATCTTATTCCACTAGATCATCGCCTTCATCCCAGGGTTTGTAATATAGAGCTTGAAGATTAAAGGCCTTAGTTATATTGCTGTCATTGTCAGCGCACACTGTGACAATCTATATTAAGTATCTATTTAAATTATTAGTCGGTGAGATTCATATATCACGAGATAAGAAAATAGAAAAATCTACCAGAATTTATTCCAGATATTGTTACCCCAGTGCCTCTCTTTAAGAAAAGATATGTGCTTTTTAAAAAAAACCCCTACAACGTTAGGAATTATCATGTAGGTAGAATACTAAAAGGGGCTGTCTTATCTTTTAAAAAAATAAAAAATACCTGTGTTGATGAGACACTTAGGTTTTCAAGAATTTCTTCAAGTTTAGACAGTATGTTTTCTCCAGAATGAGATGCATTGAATTGGGCAAAAGCTAGAGTGCGATGTTCAAGCTGGAATTATTGAAAAAATATGATAACCTTTAAACTTGTTTTTTTCATTATGTTTTATCTCCGTATCTCCTCCTCTACTTTTCTTAGTTGTATATAAAATACTAATAGATATTTTTTAGCAATTGTATATATATCTCAATCATTAATGAATAAACACACTTCATTCGTTTAACCTGATATAGGTAGTTGACTTCATTTATACAATAATTTGCAACCAGTAGTTTAACGTGAAATTTAACAGGAATATCTCGTTTATGAACTAACCTTTGACACAGCACCGCATTTCTCGATTTTTTTATTCAGAGACGGTGTGTGGGACTAAACGTCCTCTCACCCACAGTATGTACAAGCGTTGCAAATTTAAACCGAATAAAATTTCAAAACATAAGCAGAGTTGGATCTTTGAGTTATATCATTGAGATAATTAAGGATTGATAAGTATTGCAGTCAATAGTTCGCAATTATATAATTATTTTCCTCTGTATCGTTCCATTCTGTACAGTCCATCGAATTGACTTCTGATAGTGTGAGATTTTCCGGCATGATTGTACAAATAAGTTGCGCGATAGCTTGGTGTTGATCAATATGTACTGTGGTCGCGGACGTTCATTATTAAGAGAAGGACCGCTACATTTCCACGGAAGTCCGGATCTATAACACCCGCCGTAGTGTGGATCCCCAGTTCTATAAGCGCCTGTTTACCGGATAGGCGAACCTAGGTGTTTCTCGAAAATGAAACCGAAATATCCAGTGGTATAAGAATTTTTGATTGAGGAGGTAGTACCGCTGATTTCGGACTAAAAACATTAAATCCTGCTGAAAGTTGGGTTCTACGGCGTGGGAGATTTGCATTCGAAGATACCCTTTTGCACTGCATCTACGTAAGTAAATTATTTCAAAAGTTATTTTTTAAAGTGATACCTCTTATTTATCACACAATATAGCTTCAAGACATCCAGAAGGGCGTTTAGGAGAGGTAGGTTCCCAGAGTAGAGAGCGTTCCGAATGTGAGTCACCGTATAGTTTTCTGTGATCTGTAAGCCATATTGTGTAGCTCTATAAAGGGGTAGGAAGTCTTCAACTGCCTGGCAGGTGGTACATAACGGAGAAAGTGTTTTGTTGAAGAATCGGTGTATTAGTTGTCGAGAAGGAAAGCGGCTGCAGATAAACAAATGTAGTAAAACGCAACTTATTCTCTTTTCAGGGTAAGAGGCTACTGGAGCAGAAGAAAATCCTGACGATAAGGCTGGATCCAAGCTTTAGCCGATGTGCGCCAGGCTGTTGTAAAGGCTTTTTGAAACACATGTTTATATAGTCGTTGCAGTGTATATTTGGAGAATGGAAGAAACAAGATTTCATCGTAGACCATTGTCGTTGCAGCCTTCTCGGCTAGTGTATCCGCTGGTTCGTTACCTTCACTTCTATAATGAGACGGGCACTACATTCATAAAATATTTGTGTTTTCTGTCAGCATCCTCTTGATACTAAATATTAGCCAGTCGGACGAGGTTTTGGCTAATTTTTTTCCCAAGTCACACTGTACAGACAATAATGTCGCTACTGGACAGTGGCAGCAAGCTGAGCGCATACCGTATTGCTAGGAGTTCAAGTCGAGAAATATCATGGCCGTCATTGACACGAATACCTGTTGCCATTTTAAAATCATGACTGCAAATGCCGATTCCGCCCGGTCCATTGTTATTAGCCAGGGATGCATCTGTGTAAATAGTACTTGTAGCTGATCTACTCGTCAGCCGGTCCAGGGTATAATGAAACTCTTGATAGAGTTGTGTGCTAGAAACAGTTGATTTGGTGACCTTCAACCAATTAAACGGTATGCTTTCCGTTAGAGTCACTGATTACTGAGGTGGCGTGCCTGCAGACTCGACAGCCATCGCCTAAGGATGAGTTATCCGTGGTATGTAGGGGCACAGTACGTGTTGCAGACGGAATAGCCTATAGGGCAATGGTTGCCTGTGAATAAGTGGGAGTCGAGGTAAGTATATTTCCTGTATTTCAGGATTCCCACCTTTGGAGAGAATACGAGCTAGGTATATAACTTCCCTTTGGGTCATTCCATGTCAAATGTCCCGTTTTTGAAAAAAATTCCCCACGGCACCATGCGCGATTTCGATGAAAATTGACACGTTAGTAATCGAGATAATTTTAGTGGTAAATCCAAATTCTTAGCCCTAAATTCATCGTAGTTTTTAAAATATGATTTTTTAAAAATATTATGTATAAAGTGTTCATTTTCAAAACGCCGAAAGTCCCGGTATTTTCGTTAAAATAATTCTAAATGTATTAAAGGTGTAACTTTTTACACTTTAAATATGGGTAGTAGAGAGTAACTAGGATAAATTTTATACAATTTGTTTAATTAGAGTTTTAATTTTAAATTGTTGAAAACGACGATTTTTACTCGAATGTCGCTAACTGAGGTAAACTAAAAAGGTTTCTGTCGCGAAGGTATTAAATATGAAATAAATATTGAAGTTTATAATAAGTAACATGGCCCCAATAAACACGAAAATTGCGTTGAAAAAATTATAGTAAATTTAGTTTCTGAAATATAGCTACTTGAACCGATCCATTTTTTTAAAAACTGCAAAACTGGTAGTGCTTTAGGGGGAATTACGATATAAAGGACAAAAATATACAGAAAAAAATAAAACCGTTAGAAAACTGAGATTTCAAGCTACGAAATGAATAAATAAAAAAGATGTATATGAGAGACCCTCAACCCAAAATATAACTCTTAAAAATATGCTATTTTATCTTAAAAACAAATGTTATTTTACATTTTATAATACAGAACAAAAAACTTTAGAGCAAAATATTTTAACTTTGGTTTGGTTTTTGGGTGTTCTATTATTACTATTAATAAATACTTATATAATAAAGGAACTAAACAAGAAACAAAAATTTTATCTGCGAAATTTTGATCGAAACAATGAAAAAAAATTGTCTTTCAGGAGCAAAATTTTCTTGTGATCTAATTAGCTAAGAACATACGTTTTACCATCAGAACGTATTTCAGGTTTAACTACTGATATTATATTTTGAAACGGCACCCAACATACATCTTCTCTTCTTGGCCAAGAAAGCTTAAGATCTTTTCTACGAAAGAAACTAACAGATACGTCTTTTTCTTCTTCGCAGCATTTTACAATGTTCCCAATGTACCAATCTTCGTCATATGTACATGCAATAAATGTTCCTGGCACGCATTCTTCCCAAGTTAAAACGTCCGCACGATTCGTTTGGAACAGGACAACTCTTGTCGCTAATTCATCCTCAGATATCCGTTTGATCTCAAGTTAATTTTCATTTATCGGAAGAAACGCATGGTGCAATCGAGTACCGGGAATTGTTTTTACTCCGATATATCTTTCGTTGAGGTAAAAATTTTCCACTTGTTTATCAACGTCTTTTTTAGAGACGTAACCACATTGAACATTGGTCACATTTTGAACGCACCAGGCATACATCTCTTCTGGTTTTTGTATTTGGTGGAAATAAAACATCACGGTGCTCCGTCTTGGGTCAATACGCGCGACCAGGGTCCCTGATCCTATATAGGTTCGAAATTGGGCCGATTTTCGTACCCCATTTTCCTAACCTGGGGAAACGGTTTGTGCAATTCAGCATAAAAATGATAAGGTTTGGATGTCTCGAGGGAGGGGGGAGGGTTCAATTCGAAAGTGTTGGAGGTCAAAATGACACTGCGCCAAGATTCTACATTCGTAGAAACGCGCCAATGTGCAGAATGGTATTCACGAGAGAAACACCATGGGTTCTTACTCTACTTAGAAGTCGTGGCCCTTGTTGTTGGAGTTGCTACTAAGAATTTCCCTTTCCCCCTGTGATGACCCGTTTTTGCTTATTTTACTTATTTTATTTTACCTTTTAGGTTCGCGCTCTAGATGGGAGAGACTTACATTTTAGGTACTAACATCGACTGAAAAAATGTTAACCCTAACTTATTTTATTTTAAATTATTTTTAATTAATTTCACGAGCGCGGATCTTGCACTCCTTTCTTTTTCAGAGTCCTAGTCGTAACTGCACGAGAATTGTTTTTTAGTTTTTCTCGTGATGACAAAAATATACAATTTCAAAAGTGATATATAATTTTAACAAATCGCCATCTTCTGTAACAAATTCGCTCCTTATATAGGCATAGAGAGAGAGAAAGTTTGTTATTTGAATTTTTACCGTTACTTATACACTGTTACAAAAGATATTTACGCGAACATTTAATTTATACAATTTTATTAGATTATATATATATATTTCAAATAGTTTCGTTTTAGGTATTAATTTATATTTATTAAGGAAATTATTTAACTTAAGTAATATTAGCTATTTTTAGAATTAGGAAAATAACAAACTAAAATAAAGTTTTCACACTCCCGGCGAAAATACGCGAGTATTTTCCTAAAACATACAATTATACATTTAAAAATCATTCGTGTATCTGTTAATTTCTAACGCGTAGAGGTGTTGGACTGGTCGCCTTATTACATTATTCTTTCCTAATTTGACTAAACAAGATCGAACCTTTCCATCTCGCCCTACGTTTACTTCCTCTATAACTCCAAGCTTCCACACATGTTTTGGAACTTTATCTTCGTAGACCATCATGACATCACCTACTCTAATATTTGTTTTCCGCTTTTCTAATTGAATGTGGTGTGCCGTTCTTAACTCCAAGAGATATTCGACTCTCCATCTTTCCCACAGTCTTTTCATTAATGTTTCTCTGTATCGAACCCTCTTCGCTAATTCTTCTTGTGTATTTGGTAGTGTCGGGATCTTTAAATTTTGCGGTGGGAGAGTAGTCAATCTCTTTCCTGTAAAGAAGTGAGCGGGCGACAATGGCTCCGGCTCATTGGCGTCGTTATACAGGTACGTTATCGGCCTGGAATTTATAACCGCTTCGGTTTCTTGGAGTACCGTCTCCATTTCCGATTTCGTTAGGTAAGCTTTTCCTAAAGTTTTTCGAAGAATATTTTTGGTCGTTTTAACCATCCGTTCATAGTATCCACCTTGCCACGGGGCTCTTTCGACTATGAATTTCCACCTGATGTTTTTATTCGCGAAAAAGTTTTCTACTCGTTTTTCGTCTATATTGTCCCACATTAAGTTTAAATCCTGTTTTGCTCGTTTAAATGTTTTTGCATTATCCGAATACACCACCGAAGGTATACCTCGCCTCGCAATCATACGCCTCATAGCCATAAGAAATTCGTGGGTTGTCAAGGTTGGAACTAGTTCCAAATGACAAGCGCGTGTAACGTTGCACGTGAAGAGACAAACGTACGCCTTTTCTTGTTTTTTCCCGTTCCTTACGAAAAGAGGGCTTCGGTTATCCTGTCGCTCGGTAGTAAACCGGTCGGGGCATCACATGGCTTAGCACTGTACCTCTTGCAGTGCTGACAATGCCGTACTACGTTTCGAGCTAACTGCCTCCCGGCGATAATCCAGTATCTTTCGCGGGACTGGCTAGCTGTTGCTTGAATACCGCAATGTTTAACTTCTTCGTGACTTCTCGTCATTAAATGTTTGGCTAATTCTTGAGTTTTATTTATAATAATCGGGTGTTTACGTTCGTAGCTGAAACTACCTTCGTCTAGCCTACCGCCTAAACATAGAACTCCTTCGTCGTTCAATATGGGTTTCAAATGGCTATACTGGACTCCATCGGTAAATCAGTGTTTTCTTTTAAAGCTTTAATTTCTTGACCGTAGTCTTCAATTTGAATATCTTTAATCAGCTTAGTTTCGGCGTGAATAATTTCATCGGCGGTAATTTCTCCGCGTTCCGTTTCTTTCTTTCTAGTTTTGTTAGCGAAGCGATAAACATACGCTATCACTCGCAACGCCTTATTGAATTTTGAATATCTTTTCAAATCGACGATCTTTTGAATGCCGACTGAATCTTTCATTTGAACCGTCAATGCCAATTTTCTTTTTTCACTTTGAACTTCTTCCAGTTCGGCGATTTCTCTCACGTTTATTTTCACTTTCTTCAACCAGGTGGGTCCTTCGAGCCACAGAAGATTTTCACGTAATTATTTGGCTTTGATTCCCCGTGATGGCAAATCGGCGGGATTCTCCGCGCCAGGGCAGTGCATCCAGTTGGCCGGTTCGACCAACTGTCTTATCTCCGCTGCACGATTTTGAACGAAAGGCTTGTTTTCTTTCGGAGGATTATTTATCCAATAAATCGCAATCTGCGAATCGGACCACATTTTGATATCCATATTTTCTTTTCGGTATGCCTCTCGCACTTTAGTCACCAGTCGAGCGCCTAGCTCCAGTCTCGGGAGAGATAGTCCTTTTGTGGGGCACACTCTCGTTTTGGAAGTAACAAAGGCGCCTTTGATTTGTTTATCGTCGGTCTCGTATCGTAAATAGACGACCGCTGAGAAAGCCTTTAAACTAGCATCGGTGAAGCAGTGAAGCTCTCTTCCAACGATGTGTTTTGATTTTTCTTGATAAATACATCTTGGTATTTTTATTTCTTTAACTTCGCTTAATTCGTGACACCACGCCTGGAATTGTTGACTGATTTCTTCTGGGAGCGCGTCGTCCCATGATAGTCGCTTCTTTTCTTCTCTTAGATTTTCCTGATATTTCCAAAGTCGTTGAAACATCAATTTCGCCCTTATCGTGAAGGGACTTAAAATGCCAAGCGGATCGAAGATTTGCGCTAACGTACTTAATACCGATAATTCATCGGTGTCAGGATTCCAAATTAAGCCCAACACCTTTTGTTCTACAGATTCGGCTGATCCCTCAAACCTAACAACGGACTCTTTTGCCGCTGAATTTTCTTTCCATAAATTTCTGAGCTCAGACGAATTTGTTTGCCATTTTTGCAGGCGCATTTTTGCTTCTCCTATAAGTTTTGAACAATTTTGTGACAACTGGTAAGCTCCTTGAACGTCATCTTTTCCCGCTAGCAAGTCAACTACGTAGAGCTGTTCGTTGAGAAAGTCGTAGGTTTCTGGATCTTCATTTTTGTACTTCTCGAAATGCGTCTTTAGAGTGGCGGCTAATAGGTAAGATGAAGCTGTCGCTCCGAATGGAACTCGCGTCATCTGCAAAACTTGGTGTTCGTTTTCTTTTATTTTTCCGTTCTCGTCCTCGACGGTCCATAGGATACGTACTGAATTTCGGTCTTCCGGCTCTAGGGCTACTTGTAGGAAGGCCTTTTCGATATCAGCTGTAACAGCAATACTGTGTCCACGAAATTTTAAATGGAGATTTAACACGGATGGATTTAGATTTGGACCACTGGCCATACAGTCGTTTAGAGACGGCGAACCCTTTCTGCTGGCAGAACCGTCAAGAACCACCCTTAACTTAGTAGTGGATCTTGATTGTTTTACTACCGCTTGATGAGGAATATAGTGCGTTCCCTCTGGAGAAATTTCTTGACTTTCGACCATCTCGACTATCCCTTCCGCCAACTGGCCCTCTATTACAGCTTTGTACTCTTTGTAGAGTTCTGGTTCTCTTTGGAATCTTTTAATCAGACCGTCCATCCTTCTCCTCGCTACATTCAGGTTGTCTGGAAGATTACTTTTCGCTGTATTCCAAGGAAATCGAACACTGTATCTTCCAGTTTTATCGATTTTTAAATCTTTTTTAAACTTTTCGAGGATTTCATCCGCAGTGGGATCCTTTTCCGAGGCGTCGCAAATTCCCATTCCTTCTAGAGTCCAGAAGGATTCTAATGCCTTCGATATCATTTGCGCTTCGACACTGATTTTCGTGACACTTACGGAGTAGGTACCATTTACGCTCTTCCCAGTCTGTGCCGGTCCTTGAACCGCCCATCCTAAGTGTGTTTGTACGGCGACTAAAGTTTCGGTTAATCGTCTTGTAATTCGCGCCGCGAGGTCAAAATATCGGTCGGCACCGATGATAAATCCTACGCTCTGGTCATCTGGATTCCCTGACCTAGGTTTATCTGCTATTTGCATTCCATTTTTTATCATTAAATATTCTACATCCTTGCATTTAGACATTGTAACCGCCTTGCACAAATATGGTACTTCTATTGCTGTAATTTCTATGACCTCGCTCGGATAAGAGACGTTTTCTAGAGTTAATTTTACTAGTCTTCTTACTTCGGTTTTTGGAATTTCATTTCCAAAACTAGTAATCTCAATAGGACAGACTCCTATCAGAGGTAAGTTCAATCTTCTAGAGATATCTTCCTGTATAAAACTGGCTTGGCTACCTGGGTCAAGTAGACATCTTATTTCTTCCACTTTTCCGCTATCTGGATGTCTCGCTACGGCTCGGGCCGTTTGTAGTAAGACCGTCTGGCCGCAGGCTACCGAGTTATTTCCAACCTTTATTTTCTCGTCTTTAGGGACTTCTTGTTTTTCTTTCCAACTTTTTTTAGAAGGCTTGGTCTTATTTGCTTCGTTTTCGGGACAAAGCGCCAAATTATGTTTCTTTTTACAAATTTTGCAGATTTTATACGGAGACGGACAGTCATTTTGTTCGTGACCGAATCTGGTGCAAATGTAACAACGGTTAGCTTCATTTATAATGCGTTTCTTTTCATCTAAGGTGAAGTTTTTACAGTTGTAGGTGGGTTGCGCGGTTGTTTTACAAAAAATGCAAAAAATGTTTTTGGGTGTTACGGTGGTGTTCGCGTTGAACACGGACGCGCTAGATGCCCTCTGCTTCAGCCTAGGTCCAGAATCGCGTACGTTGGGCTTATGGGGTTGCCTGTCGTGCTTTCGCGATGTTTCGTATTGACGGCTTTGTTTTGGTTGCATATTTCCCATTAATTCGCACGTTTCCCTATACTCCAGCTGTTTACGCAAAAACTCTATAAACGCATCTATGTCTAGATCACCAGCTATACCCCTTTCTTTTGTGTAATCGAGACGAAGCTCTCTCGGGAGACACGCTACTAGCTTCGGACACAAAAACGCCCCATTTTTTGCTGTATCATAGCCTAGCGATTTTAAGCTTCTAATATTTGTCAGACATTCATTATGAAATTTTCTTAAGGCGACCAAATCCCTCGAACTCAGTATTGGTTCCAACTTATGTAGACGTTTTAAATGCTCTTGAGCAATAACTTCATCTCTGTCATAATTTAGTTTTAAAATTTTTACCGCTTCATCGTAGTTTGCATCGGAAGGATGTAAACCAGAGATTATATCTAACGCTTCGCCTTCTAAATACGATTGCAAGTAGAAAAATAATTGTACCTTTTTTAGGCTCTTTTTACTTTCTACCATTTGTTCAAATTGACTCCAAAATCCCTTAAATTGCGTTACGTCACCGCTGAACTTTTTTATTATCAGCGTTGGTAATTTAGAGTCCGAGTTCGCTGCGTTTATTAAGTTTGTAATGTCAGCACTTGATACGGTTGAACAAACTGATCAACTGTTGTCATCTGGGACCACTCCGGCTTCCCGTAGCTTTCTTTTGGCCTTCATCTTCACACTCAGGATATCTTGTCTGTATTTTTCCACGGCCTCGCATTCCTTACTCAAATCGTCATCGTCGGCGTCCGTCAAGTCGTAGATCTGGGCGTCCAGCGGAATTAAGTTTTCTTCTTTTAGCGCTAGAATGGCTAGTTGATCCTCCACTTCTCCTGTCCTTAGGTCGTTCGAATCGGCCATCAGCAGTGTATTCAGCGTATTCACCGCTGCGGTTATACTTCCTCTAACCGGTGCTCTCACCGCTTTTAATTTCTTTAACTGGTTGTTATTAGAGCTTGCTTCGGCCATGTTTTCAGCTTGATTTATTTCACGAATTTATTTTTACGATCGCGCTTGTAATGCGTCCTTTCTCTTCTTTTCTTTTAATTGGGTACTGTTAGTTGAAGTTCCCGGGTTTCAGCACCATATGATGACCCGTTTTTGCTTATTTTACTTATTTTATTTTACCTTTTAGGTTCGCGCTCTAGATGGGAGAGACTTATATTTTAGGTACTAACATCGACTGAAAAAATGTTAACCCTAAATTATTTTAATTAATTTCTCGAGCGCGGATCTTGCACTCCTTTCTTTTTCAGAGTCCAAGTCGTAACTGCACGAGAATCGTTTTTTAGTTTTTCTCGTGATGACAAAAATATACAATTTCAAAAGTGATATATAATTTTAACAAATCGCCATCTTCTGTAACAAATTCGCTCCTTATATAGGCATAGAGAGAGAGAAAGTTTGTTATTTGAATTTTTACCGTTACTTATACACTGTTACAAAAGATATTTACGCGAACATTTAATTTATACAATTTTATTAGATTATATATATATATTTCAAATAGTTTCGTTTTAGGTATTAATTTATATTTATTAAGGAAATTATTTAACTTTAGTAATTTTAATATTAGCTATTTTTAGAATTAGGAAAATAACAAACTAAAATTAAGTTTTCACACCCCCTTCACCCTGGGTCCCGCGGAGTGTCCCCCGCTACCTACGCTGATTAACCCTAGATGTATAATTTGAAAGCCCTTATTTTAGGAGTTGACGTTTTGACTAATTTATAAAATGCCAATTTCACAAGATATGTTTTTAGTTTATACTAACTTTTTGGTCTAAAACCCCATTCACACTACAAGTAAATGGGTTACTTAATTGTATCCAATTAATTGAACGCAAGGACATTGTATTGTGCAACAGAAAAATTGAAACAATAGTTACAATTTTTTATGATCACTCTTTACAGTTTTCTTGAGTACAATAAGATGCATGATGCATACGGTTAAGTGGCCAAATTACTTGTATAGTGTGAGCGGGGCTTAACGTACAAATAAGTGTAATTTCTTTTTATTGTTGATAAAATGTGAATTTGCACACTCCATGTCAGGTTCGAAAAAAGGGGGTCAAAATAAATTAAATCGGGAAAGGGGGTACTTTTAATTATAAATAAAAAATTCCGAAATTGAAAATGAAGGTATTTTAACCTCTTTTAAATTACGGAAATGTTTTTGAAGCGAGGTATTATTGAACGCGAGATATTTGTGGGCTGGCGGAGCTGTGGTTAGCACTTTCACCTCGCAGCAAGAGAAACCGGGTTCGATCCCATCTTGTGGCACTGAGTGAAATCTCGGAACAACTCCTTTTGAGTTTGCCAATTCTCTCCACACTGGTTTAAAGGATTTCCCCCCGAGCTCTTCGGTTTCCCCTTCTGTAAAAACTTGTTGAGGTTAACGGCTTTACTGAATGTAGGGAGCTGTTGGCTCCCGTGGCACGAAGGGCTTTCCACCACCTTCCTACGCATTGTAACCCGGCCACCTGAATTAAAGGCTTTAGAAATCGCTTGATGACTTAGGCCTAAGATGGTGCCTTGGGTATTAGCCTAACTGATTATTATTGTTTTGGCCGTGAGAGGCTGCGAAAAGTTGTTACTTTTTATGAAGTCGCATTGTCGCCATTTGTGTCTTTTTTCGGGTTTTAGTTTCCCAGTGAGGTCATAAGGCAATTGCCTTCCCCCCCCCCGGCAACATTCCCAGTAAACGATGGCCGTGTGAGGACAACCACCACTCCCCCAACGGGTAGTCGGAATACTTCCGCCACGGGTGTCCCCACTTATCCCCCCGTTGGACAGTGGCCGTTACACATATCTCACCCTGATTAATCAGATGAACGAGAGGACTGAATTGTCCCACACGTTACAATTGAATAAAAAGTTACGTTGTCAGTGCTATTAATAATGAACCATCATGCCTCGAAAAGTCATTGCGATTAGTAATAAGACGAGTAACTATGGGAAAATATTTAAGTACATCCTTTCTTCACGGGGATGCCAAAAAACTGTGAAATAGCGCTACTCGGTAGCGACACCATGGAATAATAATATTAAGCAACTTCCGGTAATTTGACGTTCAATTTTGAATAACGCTATTTTAAAGCTTAATGCGTATTTAGCCGCTTTAACTTCGCAGATGAAATATTAACTTCAATTATAATTTTTTTAAATCTAATAGCTATTGTAATTAAAAGACAATTACTCTTAGTTACCAGGGGTAGGGGGAGTTCAAAAAGTGTATTTTTTGTGTTATGTAATTTGTGAACAGCCCCAAAGTGGGAAAAACAAAACCCAAGTATTTCAATTAGCTAGCATAAAACTGAGGTAATCCTGACCCCTTATGAATGCAAAAGATAAAGCAAATTTTTTACAATTAAATGTAAACATTAACTATTCTTATGCGTAATATTAAGACTGAGGTGCATAATTGTGCGTAATTTGTGCGTTAAATTGGTTAACATGTTAATGTGAAAAGTACAAAGTAGGGTGGCTAGGGTAAAGTTACCCCCTTTGAAGTTGTAAATTCTTTCCGAACCCCATGGGTGCATAATGGGGGTATTGGTCGTGCGAAATGTGTGTTTAACTTAAAAGTAAGACATTAGATTTAAACATATGTGGAAGGATAAGTAAAATCCGAAACTCTCCAATTCGTAGGCAAGGTTCACGGATGGATTAAAATTTTTAAACCCAAACTCGTTCAGTGACAGTCTCGGTTTCATTCAACCAAATCCAAACCGTAAAATTGTAATCCGTAAGTGACCAATCCGTCGAATTATTCGGATATATTCATCCGTTATCCTACGGATTATATTTTTTCACAGACGGGATTATTTTAAATTACGGATTGGATGGTTCGGATTGGATCCGAAGTGAACGGACCACGGACGGATCGGAATTGGAGAACTCGAATCCGTTCAGTATCGGATTCATCCAATCCAAATCCAATCAGTAAATTTTTAAGAAAGAAAAATCAGTAACCGACCACTCCATCCAATTATTCGGATACATTTATCCGTAACCCTACGGATTGGATTTTTTCACAAACTGATTTATTTTGTTTGTCGGAGCGGACAGTTCAGATTAAATTTCTTACGGATGCCACGTTTACGGATCGTATCCGACATAAACAGGTCACGGACGGATGGAATTCGAACCGAATGATCATGGACGGATTGGACTTTTGAAAACATCGATCCGTTCAGGCTCTATTATGAATACGGTGTTACGGTTACGATATTTTCCGTGAACGACCTTGAAAGGTTTGCCAAGGTTACTCACGGTAATATTTGAACCCACTCAAAATGCCAACCCATTCTCCGCAATTTCCCCGTCGTTCACCCGTTGAATGCCGGTGTGCGAAATTATCTTTAGATTATTTTCATAAAACTTGAGCTTTGTTTTTTAGGATCATGATAATGAACTGATCTTCTTTTGAAATTAAACAGTTGCGGTAGGGATTAGAAACTGCGCATTATTTGAAGAAACTTATTCACAAGTTTAGAAAGAATATTCGTAAAAAATCAAATCCTAGCGATATCAAATGTACCTCAAACTTACAATATTTGTTCAAGCTTTAAATCTTAAAAAACCCTATGTTTGTGAAAAAAGAGAGAGTGTAAGCTACGGAATCTCATCCTAACGTTTCAGCGATAATTAACACAGTAAAGATAATTCACTCTTAAAAAATATTTCTAGTTTACTTTGATAAATCGTCTATTGAATGAAAGGTGTCCACGTTTGGAAGCAAAACGTAGAACAAAACTTTTTTTTGCGCTTTAATATCAGTTGAAGGCGGTCAACGAAAAGATAATTTCTACGATAATATCAATGTTAAGGCGGTCACTATCATATAAAGGAAATTTTTTAAAGTGACGCAGTTCATTCATATTATGTTAGAGTGTTCTAGATTAAAGGGTTCCATCACAGGGATAAGGGAAGTTAATTTGCACTACTTTCTTTGGTGAACTATGTCAAAAAAAGAAGTTTGTAAAGCGACCACTATGCCCAAGCACTCACTTAAGACAACCAGCGCCAAATTCCAACGGCGGATTTTTGGAAAAACATAAAAAGAAAAAAAGGGCTATTTTCTTTCCTACCCCTTATCCCTTTGATGGACCCCGTTAAGTGTAGCAGTGATATGAATTGGTGATAATGTTGCTGGTATTTTTCAAGTACAGCAGTGACTTGATACTAAAAAACTGAAAAACGGTCATATCTGAAAGTATATTCAATTCTTTCAAATTTGCTTGCGTAGTAACTAATTATTTCAATCGCGACATTCCAAGCTGTCACATGGCAAGAGCTTTTTTCTATAATATCCAATAAAACATTACATATAACTTCCGGTCAACCAATTCTAGGTTATTTTACGTAACATGGTTACAATCGGTAACAAAAAACGCTTACGGGTCCGTTTGGAGCCAGAGATGGGATAAATTTATTTATCAAAACGTTTTGAAAAATATTATTAACAAGGTAAGTTTCTTCAAAAGAATATTTCGACTCAAGTATGCATGAAATTACAAATAGCAAGATCTTAGTCAAATGAAACTTATCGGGTAAAAATTTAAAAAGTTCTACGAATAATGACCATATCTGTTTGGGGCGAAATCCCCAATTGAAAAACTACGGTTGTCAAAAGCTCACCTGTCTCCCTTATTAAGGACGATTTTTTAAATATATCTCTGGTCCTTTTTTATCTTGTTTCCGTATTTATTTTTTAAGAATTGGGATTTTTTTGTTGTCCATATATATTATCATATTTTCCCCGTGATTAAATATTTATTGTTAGATAACAGCGGGATTTTTCATGTTCGAAAAAAATATTGATCTGTTCACGTCGTGATCGCCGGTAAAAATATTATTCAAATAATAATTTCCGACAGTAATTTTGCTTATCAGTCGTAACTTATTTATTCTTATTTGGTCATTCTGAAAATTGATTTTTTAATAACAAATCTCAATTATATGACAAAATATAATTTTGGTAAAAAGTAGTATTTCATTTGGTAATATTTCATGCCAATCTTCTATTTTGACTGCTGTCTGAATGAAGTTGGGTTGTTAAGATTTTTTGGCACGGTGATAATGGTGACATTAGTGACTGCTATGGTATTGGACGAAAGAGGGACTCTCCTGGAGAGTTCATCTAACGGTGATGAAATAAACGTGCTTGGTGAAGAAAAGCAATGGATATTTTGTGAGGAGTTGATATTTAATCTTGAATATCGTGGTATATATCCAAAATTGTGTACTCGACGCCGTCAGTTGCAGTGAACTGTGAAATATCACAATTATTATGACTTAAGTACATGGATAATATCAGTTTTTCTTTCATGTAGGTTTCCAACGCTTGAGTAATTTAAAGTTATGCCAATGTTAAAGGGATATTTTTATAACTTTTTCCCATCTACTACACAACCCGAATAAGCCCTTTTACTATATCATCCTTCAGAAGTAACCACTGTTTGAAACACGTCCATTTAAATTTTTAAATTATAATTCATCGTCAAATTCTTGGCCACTTTTGGTAAAGGTTATATAATTACTTTTATATAAATTAGTTTCTGCAAATATCTACTTTATTTATAGCATATTCTAGTGTTAACAATCGATAGCAATCTTTCAAAACTAAAATTCTTACCAGTAATTTCCATCTTTCTGAAACTTCATTTCACAAAATAATAACGAAATGTTTTTCTATCCTTCTAAGAGAGCAATAAAGATACACCAAAAAATTTTATTCTTAAATAAATACGCCGAAATTATTAAAGAGTAGAGGTTCTAGCTTATTTGAAATTTAACACTAGTACATTCTATTTAAAAGGAGTATATTTTAAGAATAGGGAATAAATTAAAACTAAGTTTAATATTTAATCGAATAATTTCTTTGCCTATTAGCTGACAGTCTGGAAAGCGGAATACCTTAGCTGATCCAAGAATTTATTTGAGTCCTGGAGTGCTTGGGCTCAGACTCTTACCTAAATATTCTGAATGGATACTTGCAAATGTAGTTATTCCACAACCCAGCAATTTGAACCAAATTATTAATAAAAATCTAATTTATGATTGAAAAATGAAACACAATAATTTTTAAAACACTGAACTTAAAAACAAAATTATATAAACAAATATCAATAACAACCCAAAACCCAGATTTTTACATCCTTAGATACTAAACCAATGTTTTGAAAAATGGTATAAAAAAGCCTCATAATTAACCAGTAGCCTTAAATAAACCACCATTAATATACGGACAAACCGAGTTTCAACAGAACACATAAAATTAAAGCTCAAACATAGTGTTCGTAAAATTAGTTCTTTCTTTTAATATCGAGAAAATGATTTTTCTTAATAAATTGGAAATCTAAACACTATTCCTGCTACATACAAATAACTCGCTGTACACAAGAGATTAGGACTTCAACGAATTAAAAGGAACTATATTCTATTAACTTAACATATTATATCAATCAAAGGTAATAACAAAATGAAGATAAAGATAGCCAACTTATCAAATCTACCTCGATAGTTTCGAGATAACTTTTTATTATCTGGTTGTTTTCAAAGTTCAAATTTTAATTTAAGTTTTACCGTGATATTTAAATTGGAACATTTGATTTACTTTTTGATTTGATATTTTTTTATGATCGTTTTAGTTAAAATTTTTACAATATTTGTCTATACCAAATTCTAAGCTCACGCCCTATGAGACTTTATAAACTCATAATTATAATAATTTAATTTCCAATTACAATACAAATTGATTGGTATTTAGAGGACTCGTCTTCCTGGAAGGTGTCCTGATCAAGATCGGGCCTTTGAATCTTTGTTCAACCTCGTTAGAAATAATGCTTTGGATTCTACTCAATTTCCAGACTTGACGAAGAAGCCTATCATCGGCGACTAAAACTACGTCACCATCCATCAGCTGCGTCAAGTCTTGGGCTGCTTCACCGAATGTGCAGCCTTCAGGTTTACGATATTTTTGACAGATATGGTTCATCAGAGCTAGAATATGTTTTGGAGGCTAGGGGTTCAGGTTTTCAACATAATAATAATAATAATCAGCTATGCTAACACCCAAGGCACCACCTTAGGCCCAAGTCATCTAGCGACTTATTATGCCTCTAAACAGGTGGCCGGGTTACAATGCGTAGGGGGGTGGTAGCAAGCCCTACATGCCACGCGAGCCAGCAGCTCCCTACACTAACTATTAACGTTAGTTTATACAAGTTTTTATGGAAGGGGAAACCGAAGAACTCAGGAGATCGGTCTCGAATTTCATGGCGTTCTCCTTTTTCCGGGGAACGGTGGTTAGTTCTTCAAATGACAACGAAGCTTCGCCCAACGTCTTCGTGAGTATAATTTTATACTTTTAATTTGACGTTCCCACTATCCTCCCCTTTGCAATGCTCGGGAATTTCCAAAAACCGCTCTGTCCTGCTTTGTTTTTACAATCTGAACGACACAAGGAATTTATTGGCGTTACAATATTTACCAAAACGAAACGTTGCTTTAAAAATAGCGTCAAAGAGAGAAATGTGTTCTAATCTCAACATACTAACGGGACCGGGGTTAAAATATGGGCTTTGGGTGGGTAAAACATATATTATATTTCAAACAAAATGAGGGATTTTTAAGGATAAATTAGTTTTTAAAATAAAATAAATTACTTAACTAACGAAAAGTGTTTTTTTTTTTCAAACTACTAACGAAACGGGGTAAAAATAATTGCTTTCGGTAGTAAAAACCAATTATGTTTTAGATATATTTGGAAAAAATGTTTTGGGTAGTTTTTTACATAAAGAACATTAAATTTGATTCATCACTTACTTACCTCAATACAGGGCCGGACTGGCTAGTAGATGGCCCCACCGGCTATGCAATCGTGTTGGCCTCATTTCCCATTAATGCCAAATTTTTCGACTTTATAAAAAAAACTAATATTAATAAAAAAACAAAAAGATATTTACATCACTCAATTGATGTAAATATCTTTTTGTTTTTTTATTAATATTAGTTTTTTTTATATTTTATTTTATTATTATTATTATTATAATGATTATTTAAAAAATTTCTTGAAAATTTCTTGTTTAAAACTGATTTCAACAAAGTTCATCTGGGATACAATCTATCGCTCGTTTCAAACAACCCATTGGTTATTTATTATTCTTTTTAATTTTTTTCATGTTCTCTATGTACTTTTTTATACTAATATCGGTTAAACTTTAATGTTTTATGATTTTTTTTGGTAATTGATTAGTATATTAACTGAAAATTGTATAAGTACATTTTGTACTAGGTTGTTTTTAAAAATTGAATATAATTGTTTTTATTAATTTATAAAAACTTGTTTAAGAAGGATAGGGATAATTAGTTAACCTTAGTTGTATTAAAAAATTCATAATTATTCCCAAAGACAATATTTTTAAATTTTTAAAATAAAGGTCGGGCTTAAACTATAAAATCTCAATATAAAGGATCTGTTTTAATTCAGAGTCTCGAACTATATACTTCCGAAGCGATTAAGACCAAAACCAGTGTTTTATTCGTGCGATGGTAGAGCAACAAAAAGAATTCTTGTGGTAAATATTTATTTAGATATATTCATTTTTAATAGATTAATTTATTTATATTTATAAATTCTAGCCCGAATTTCCAACCCGACATGTTGTTTTTTGTACCGAAGAGGAAAAAATACCTTCTACGAATTGATGTAATTATAATTATTTTTAATTATACACTTAAAATATTTTTTAACATTGTGTTTTTTAAATTTTTCAGCCTTCAAATTATTTATATATCCTTCTTTAATTCTTTATTATTTATTAATTTAATTTGTTAGCTTTTAGTTTTATTGGTAGTGTTTCATATGTTGTTAAGTGTTTAAAAAATATATTGAAATATCATAGTTATCAAATATTATAATAACTAATTGTGTTGTTTTGATAACTTAAACTAGCATTGTTTTTAAAATAATAAAATATTTGCGAAAAAAAATGAAAAATTCATTTATATTAGTTTAGTTATTTAAAATATTTTGTGTGGGTCAAAAATCACCAAGGATATAAAGCGAAGGTCGCGAATTCGTTTCCCCATCTCGCAAATAACTAATTAGCATTTTAAACTGCGAAAAAACGAAAAAACGAAAAAAATGACACCAAAAGTAAATAAGTGAAAGTATTTGGTGGGGTCACATATTACCGCCGATATCTCGGTTCGACCTTGTCCGATCGTGACCAAACTTGTTGGGAGTAGAGACCGAGGCTTAGTGGTTGTGGACAGTGTTCGAGCGTCGAGGTCAAAGATCATCTTCAAGGTGAAATTTGAGATTTAAATTAAAATATTTTGTTGACTTTTTCCAAGGACAAAAATTTTTGTTTTTGAAAATATTTTGGGGGTGTCTTGGGGGGGTTATGGCGGCCATCTTGGCGGCCATCTTGGAAAAAAGTGTTAAGTTTTAGACCATCTCTACTCATTCCTATGAGAATCAGTATAATTGAAGGTCAAATCTGGTTCGAGCTTGTTGAAAAATAGCGCACATCAAGAAAATGAAAAATGCTTATATAAAACCTTAACAAGATCCGCTAGATAAGGGTGGCCAAGGTATTAAAACGAGACCAGATCTTTTGCAATCGCAGTTTTTAAGGCAATTCCTTCCACAGTTACACGAAACGAGTGTGAGTAGGTGATCAGGCGCTGGTGGAAGGGTTGCGCGAATTGCCCTAGACCGTCATCATATCCTACCTACACCTAACCCCAGTCTTCGGGATTTCAGTTGGTTTGTCCATTTTGGGACTTGAAGATAGACTATAAGAGGATGAATTTTAGTAGCGTCTGTTGTTAGAGGAAGCTTAGCGAGATGGAAAGTAGATTTCAATGAATTTAGCGACTGTCCTGGTGAACAAGTAAGTACTATCTACAGTCGCCAAGGGGGTCATTTTGTTTATCCCCGTAAAGCGCGTAAAGAAACGTTTCTCACGCTGCGACTTTGGCTTCTTTTTATGCATTTGGGTCGTTAACAACGTTCACGTAATTCCTTTCACCTCCACCAACTTGAAAAGATTTAAAACTTGCCTTTTTCATTTGCCATATAAGGCGGACAACGTATCACAAGCAGTTATTGCGTGTAAGAAAAATAGGTGATCCTTATGTTCTCATAATATATCCTGCAGAATTTGAATTTTACATTCTCTACGTGATGTTGTTTTGGTTTCTGGTTTAAAAAGGAAAACGATCCAATTCGGGTCGGAAAATACCAACAACATAACTTTAAAGTAAATGTCTTCTGCGACTTCTCAAGTGCAATCAGTCCATCAGCCAGACAATTCTATATTTCCGATTAAGATATACTTTCAACGAAATTTAATAATATTTACGATTAGAACTGTAGACAACGCCAGATAAATGTGATCGATAAAGAACAAAAATTAAAATAAGAAAGGAAACTTTTCCAGATCGTAATTTCCCAAGATGGTGGACGAAGTAACCGTTAGAAGATTGCGTAGTAGTGTTATCAGCGTCATAAACAAAGAATACACAAAGTTTAAAAACAATCAAGCATTCAAATTTAAATGCTAAATTCAGTATTGAAGGGTGCCATTTTCGAACTTGACAAAAAATTACAATACTATTAAGAAAGCCATAAATGTATGTTCCAATTTTTAACATTTTTGATAACTTTCACTGAATCTCTGAGGACAGACGTCCTTGGTGGCCATTTTCCTAGATGGAATCGAAAGATCTCGCTCTAGAGGTGGGGACATTCAGCATATTTATTGGTTCATTAACTACATATAAACTAATTTTCATCTTTATGGGAAAATGTTCTGGGTCCAGCCCTTTTTAAGTATCTGTCCTGGGGTATTGGGGCTGGCCCGGGCGGCTAACCGGCGATGGCCGGTCAGATCGGGGCCAACTCAAATTGGGGGCCAAAGTCGAAAAATTTGGCATTAATGGGAAATGAGGCCAACACGATTGCATAGACGGTGGGGCCATCTACTAGCCAGTCCGGCCCTGTATTGAGGTAAGTACGTGATGAATCAAATTTAATGTGCTTTATGTAAAAAACTACCCAAAACATTTTTTCCAAATATATCAAAAACATAATTGGTTTTTACTACCGAAAGCAATTATTTTTACCCCGTTTCGTTAGTAGTTTGAAAAAAAAACACTTTTCGTTAGTTAAGTAATTTATTTTATTTTAAAAACTAATTTATCCTTAAAAATCCCTCATTTTGTTTGAAATATAATATATGTTTTACCCACCCAAAGCCCCTATTTTAACCCCGGTCCCGTTAGTATGTTGAGATTAGAACACATTTCTCTCTTTGACGCTATTTTTAAAGCAACGTTTCGTTTTGGTAAATATTGTAACGCCAATAAATTCCTTGTGTCGTTCAGATTGTAAAAACAAAGCAGGACAGAGCGGTTTTTGGAAATTCCCGAGCATTGCAAAGGGGAGGATAGTGGGAACGTCAAATTAAAAGTATAAAATTATACTCACGAAGACGTTGGGCAAAGCTTCGTTGTCATTTGAAGAACTAACCACCGTTCCCCGGAAAAAGGAGAACGCCATGAAATTCGAGACCGATCTCCTGAGTTCTTCGGTTTCCCCTTCCATAAAAACTTGTATAAATTAACGTTAATAGTTAGTGTAGGGAGCTGTTGGCTCGCGTGGCATGTAGGGCTTGCTACCGGCCACCTGTTTAGAGGCATAATAAGTCGCTAGATGACTTGGGCCTAAGGTGGTGCCTTGGGTGTTAGCATAGCTGATTATTATTATTATTATGTTGAAAACCTGAACCCCTAGCCTCCAAAACATTTTCTAGCTCTGATGAACCATATCTGTCAAAAATATCGTAAACCTGAAGGCTGCACATTCGGTGAAGCAGCCCAAGACTTGACGCAGCTGATGGATGGTGACGTAGTTTTAGTCGCCGATGATAGGCTTCTTCGTCAAGTCTGGAAATTGAGTAGAATCCAAAGCATTATTTCTAACGAGGTTGAACAAAGATTCAAAGGCCCGATCTTGATCAGGACACCTTCCAGGAAGACGAGTCCTCTAAATACCAATCAATTTGTATTGTAATTGGAAATTTAATTATTATAATTATGAGTTTATAAAGTCTCATAGGGCGTGAGCTTAGAATTTGGTATAGACAAATATTGTAAAAATTTTAACTAAAACGATCATAAAAAAATATCAAATCAAAAAGTAAATCAAATGTTCCAATTTAAATATCACGGTAAAACTTAAATTAAAATTTGAACTTTGAAAACAACCAGATAATAAAAAGTTATCTCGAAACTATCGAGGTAGATTTGATAAGTTGGCTATCTTTATCTTCATTTTGTTATTACCTTTGATTGATATAATATGTTAAGTTAATAGAATATAGTTCCTTTTAATTCGTTGAAGTCCTAATCTCTTGTGTACAGCGAGTTATTTGTATGTAGCAGGAATAGTGTTTAGATTTCCAATTTATTAAGAAAAATCATTTTCTCGATATTAAAAGAAAGAACTAATTTTACGAACACTATGTTTGAGCTTTAATTTTATGTGTTCTGTTGAAACTCGGTTTGTCCGTATATTAATGGTGGTTTATTTAAGGCTACTGGTTAATTATGAGGCTTTTTTATACCATTTTTCAAAACATTGGTTTAGTATCTAAGGATGTAAAAATCTGGGTTTTGGGTTGTTATTGATATTTGTTTATATAATTTTGTTTTTAAGTTCAGTGTTTTAAAAATTATTGTGTTTCATTTTTCAATCATAAATTAGATTTTTATTAATAATTTGGTTCAAATTGCTGGGTTGTGGAATAACTACATTTGCAAGTATCCATTCAGAATATTTAGGTAAGAGTCTGAGCCCAAGCACTCCAGGACTCAAATAAATTCTTGGATCAGCTAAGGTATTCCGCTTTCCAGACTGTCAGCTAATAGGCAAAGAAATTATTCGATTAAATATTAAACTTAGTTTTAATTTATTCCCTATTCTTAAAATATACGCCTTTTAAATAGAATGTACTAGTGTTAAATTTCAAATAAGCTAGAACCTCTACTCTTTAATAATTTCGGCGTATTTATTTAAGAATAAAATTTTTTGGTGTATCTTTATTGCTCTCTTAGAAGGATAGAAAAACATTTCGTTATTATTTTGTGAAATGAAGTTTCAGAAAGATGGAAATTACTGGTAAGAATTTTAGTTTTGAAAGATTGCTATCGATTGTTAACACTAGAATATGCTATAAATAAAGTAGATATTTGCAGAAACTAATTTATATAAAAGTAATTATATAACCTTTACCAAAAGTGGCCAAGAATTTGACGATGAATTATAATTTAAAAATTTAAATGGACGTGTTTCAAACAGTGGTTACTTCTGAAGGATGATATAGTAAAAGGGCTTATTCGGGTTGTGTAGTAGATGGGAAAAAGTTATAAAAATATCCCTTTAACATTGGCATAACTTTAAATTACTCAAGCGTTGGAAACCTACATGAAAGAAAAACTGATTCAGACAGCAGTCAAAATAGAAGATTGACATGAAATATTACCAAATGAAATACTACTTTTTACCAAAATTATATTTTGTCATATAATTGAGATTTGTTATTAAAAAATCAATTTTCAGAATGACCAAATAAGAATAAATAAGTTACGACTGATAAGCAAAATTACTGTCGGAAATTATTATTTGAATAATATTTTTACCGGCGATCACGACGTGAACAGATCAATATTTTTTTCGAACATGAAAAATCCCGCTGTTATCTAACAATAAATATTTAATCACGGGGAAAATATGATAATATATATGGACAATAAAAAAATCCCAATTCTTAGAAATAAATACGGAAACAAGATAAAAAAGGACCAGAGATATATTTAAAAAATCGTCCTTAATTATACACTATATACGCAACGTAGGCTTAAGGGAGACAGGTGAGCTTTTGTCAACCGTAGTTTTTCAATTGGGGATTTCGCCCCAAACAGATATGGTCATTATTCGTACAACTTTTTAAATTTTTACCCGATAAGTTTCATTTGACTAAGATCTTGCTATTTGTAATTTCATGCATACTTGAGTCGAAATATTCTTTTGAAGAAACTTACCTGGTTAATAATATTTTTCAAAACGTTTTGATAAATAAATTTATCCCATCTCTGGCTCCAAACGGACCCGTAAGCGTTTTTTGTTACCGATTGTAACCATGTTACGTAAAATAACCTAGAATTGGTTGACCGGAAGTTATATGTAATGTTTTATTGGATATTATAGAAAAAAGCTCTTGCCATGTGACAGCTTGGAATGTCGCGATTGAAATAATTAGTTACTACGCAAGCAAATTTGAAAGAATTGAATATACTTTCAGATATGACCGTTTTTCAGTTTTTTAGTATCAAGTCACTGCTGTACTTGAAAAATACCAGCAACATTATCACCAATTCATATCACTGCTACACTTAACGGGGTCCATCAAAGGGATAAGGGGTAGGAAAGAAAATAGCCCTTTTTTTCTTTTTATGTTTTTCCAAAAATCCGCCGTTGGAATTTGGCGCTGGTTGTCTTAAGTGAGTGCTTGGGCATAGTGGTCGCTTTACAAACTTCTTTTTTTGACATAGTTCACCAAAGAAAGTAGTGCAAATTAACTTCCCTTATCCCTGTGATGGAACCCTTTAATCTAGAACACTCTAACATAATATGAATGAACTGCGTCACTTTAAAAAATTTCCTTTATATGATAGTGACCGCCTTAACATTGATATTATCGTAGAAATTATCTTTTCGTTGACCGCCTTCAACTGATATTAAAGCGCAAAAAAAAGTTTTGTTCTACGTTTTGCTTCCAAACGTGGACACCTTTCATTCAATAGACGATTTATCAAAGTAAACTAGAAATATTTTTTAAGAGTGAATTATCTTTACTGTGTTAATTATCGCTGAAACGTTAGGATGAGATTCCGTAGCTTACACTCTCTCTTTTTTCACAAACATAGGGTTTTTTAAGATTTAAAGCTTGAACAAATATTGTAAGTTTGAGGTACATTTGATATCGCTAGGATTTGATTTTTTACGAATATTCTTTCTAAACTTGTGAATAAGTTTCTTCAAATAATGCGCAGTTTCTAATCCCTACCGCAACTGTTTAATTTCAAAAGAAGATCAGTTCATTATCATGATCCTAAAAAACAAAGCTCAAGTTTTATGAAAATAATCTAAAGATAATTTCGCACACCGGCATTCAACGGGTGAACGACGGGGAAATTGCGGAGAATGGGTTGGCATTTTGAGTGGGTTCAAATATTACCGTGAGTAACCTTGGCAAACCTTTCAAGGTCGTTCACGGAAAATATCGTAACCGTAACACCGTATTCATAATAGAGCCTGAACGGATCGATGTTTTCAAAAGTCCAATCCGTCCATGATCATTCGGTTCGAATTCCATCCGTCCGTGACCTGTTTATGTCGGATACGATCCGTAAACGTGGCATCCGTAAGAAATTTAATCTGAACTGTCCGCTCCGACAAACAAAATAAATCAGTTTGTGAAAAAATCCAATCCGTAGGGTTACGGATGAATGTATCCGAATAATTGGATGGAGTGGTCGGTTACTGATTTTTCTTTCTTAAAAATTTACCGATTGGATTTGGATTGGATGAATCCGATACTGAACGGATTCGGGTTCTCCAATTCCGATCCGTCCGTGGTCCGTTCACTTCGGATCCAATCCGAACCATCCAATCCGTAATTTAAAATAATCCCGTCTGTGAAAAAATATAATCCGTAGGATAACGGATGAATATATCCGAATAATTCGACGGATTGGTCACTTACGGATTACAATTTTACGGTTTGGATTTGGTTGAATGAAACCGAGACTGTCACTGAACGAATTTGGGTTTAAAAATTTTAATCCATACGTGAACCTTGCCTACGAATTGGAGAGTTTCGCATTTTACTTATCCTTCCACATATGTTTAAATCTAATGTCTTACTTTTAAGTTAAACACACATTTCGCACGACCAATACCCCCATTATGCACCCATGGGGTTCGGAAAGAATTAACAACTTTAAAGGGGGTAACTTTACCCTAGCCACCCTACTTTGTACTTTTCACATTAACATGTTAACCAATTTAACGCACAAATTACGCACAATAATGCACCTCAGTCTTAATATTACGCATAAGAATAGTTAATGTTTAAATTTAATTGTAAAAAATTTGCTTTACCTTTTGCATTCATAGAGGGTCAGGATTACCTCAGTTTTATGCTAGCTAATTGAAATACTTGGGTTTTGTTTTTCCCACTTTGGGGCTGTTCACAAATTACATAACACAAAAAATACACTTTTTGAACTCCCCCTACCCCTGGTAACTAAGAGTAATTGTCTTTTAATTACAATAGCTATTAGATTAAAAAAAATTATAATTGAAGTTATTATTTCATCTGCGAAGTTAAAGCGGCTAAATACGCATTAAGCTTTAAAATAGCGTTATTCAAAATTGAACGTCAAATTACCGGAAGTTGCTTGATATTATTATTCCATGGTGTCGCTACCGAGTAGCGCTATTTCACAGTTTTTTGGCATCCCCGTGAAGAAAGGATGTACTTAAATATTTTCCCATAGTTACTCGTGTTATTACTAATCGCAATGACTTTTCGAGGCATGATGGTTCATTATTAATAGCACTGACAACGTAACTTTTTATTCAATTGTAACGTGTGGGACAATTCAGTCCTCTCGTTCATCTGATTAATCAGGGTGAGATATGTGTAACGGCCACTGTCCAACGGGGGGATAAGTGGGGACACCCGTGGCGGAAGTATTCCGACTACCCGTTGGGGGAGTGGTGGTTGTCCTCACACGGCCATCGTTTACTGGGAATGTTGCCGGGGGGGGGGGGAAGGCAATTGCCTTATGACCTCATTGGGAAACTTAAACCCGAAAAAAGACACAAATGGCGACGATGCGACTTCATAAAAAGTAACAACTTTTCGCAGCCTCTCACGGCCAAAACAATAATAATCAGTTAGGCTAATACCCAAGGCACCATCTTAGGCCTAAGTCATCAAGCGATTTCTAAAGCCTTTAATTCAGGTGGCCGGGTTACAATGCGTAGGAAGGTGGTGGAAAGCCCTTCGTGCCACGGGAGCCAACAGCTCCCTACATTCAGTAAAGCCGTTAACCTCAACAAGTTTTTACAGAAGGGGAAACCGAAGAGCTCGGGGGGAAATCCTTTAAACCAGTGTGGAGAGAATTGGCAAACTCAAAAGGAGTTGTTCCGAGATTTCACTCAGTGCCACAAGATGGGATCGAACCCGGTTTCTCTTGCTGCGAGGTGAAAGTGCTAACCACAGCTCCGCCAGCCCACAAATATCTCGCGTTCAATAATACCTCGCTTCAAAAACATTTCCGTAATTTAAAAGAGGTTAAAATACCTTCATTTTCAATTTCGGAATTTTTTATTTATAATTAAAAGTACCCCCCTTCCCGATTTAATTTATTTTGACCCCCTTTTTTCGAACCTGACATGGAGTGTGCAAATTCACATTTTATCAACAATAAAAAGAAATTACACTTATTTGTACGTTAAGCCCCGCTCACATTATACAAGTAATTTGGCCACTTAACCGTATGCATCATGCATCTTATTGTACTCAAGAAAACTGTAAAGAGTGATCATAAAAAATTGTAACTATTGTTTCAATTTTTCTGTTGCACAATACAATGTTCTTGCGTTCAATTAATTGGATACAATTAAGTAACCCATTTACTTGTAGTGTGAATGGGGTTTTAGACCAAAAAGTTAGTATAAACTAAAAACATATCTTGTGAAATTGGCATTTTATAAATTATTCAAAACGTCAACTCCTAAAATAAGGGCTTTCAAATTATACATCTAGGGTTAATCAGCGTAGGTAGCGGGGGACACTCCGCGGGACCCAGGGTGAAGGGGGTGTGAAAACTTTATTTTAGTTTGTTATTTTCCTAATTCTAAAAATAGCTAATATTAAAATTACTAAAGTTAAATAATTTCCTTAATAAATATAAATTAATACCTAAAACGAAACTATTTGAAATATATATATATAATCTAATAAAATTGTATAAATTAAATGTTCGCGTAAATATCTTTTGTAACAGTGTATAAGTAACGGTAAAAATTCAAATAACAAACTTTCTCTCTCTCTATGCCTATATAAGGAGCGAATTTGTTACAGAAGATGGCGATTTGTTAAAATTATATATCACTTTTGAAATTGTATATTTTTGTCATCACGAGAAAAACTAAAAAACGATTCTCGTGCAGTTACGACTTGGACTCTGAAAAAGAAAGGAGTGCAAGATCCGCGCTCGAGAAATTAATTAAAATAATTTAAAATAAAATAAGTTAGGGTTAACATTTTTTCAGTCGATGTTAGTACCTAAAATATAAGTCTCTCCCATCTAGAGCGCGAACCTAAAAGGTAAAATAAAATAAGTAAAATAAGCAAAAACGGGTCATCATATGGTGCTGAAACCCGGGAACTTCAACTAACAGTACCCAATTAAAAGAAAAGAAGAGAAAGGACGCATTACAAGCGCGATCGTAAAAATAAATTCGTGAAATAAATCAAGCTGAAAACATGGCCGAAGCAAGCTCTAATAACAACCAGTTAAAGAAATTAAAAGCGGTGAGAGCACCGGTTAGAGGAAGTATAACCGCAGCGGTGAATACGCTGAATACACTGCTGATGGCCGATTCGAACGACCTAAGGACAGGAGAAGTGGAGGATCAACTAGCCATTCTAGCGCTAAAAGAAGAAAACTTAATTCCGCTGGACGCCCAGATCTACGACTTGACGGACGCCGACGATGACGATTTGAGTAAGGAATGCGAGGCCGTGGAAAAATACAGACAAGATATCCTGAGTGTGAAGATGAAGGCCAAAAGAAAGCTACGGGAAGCCGGAGTGGTCCCAGATGACAACAGTTGATCAGTTTGTTCAACCGTATCAAGTGCTGACATTACAAACTTAATAAACGCAGCGAACTCGGACTCTAAATTACCAACGCTGATAATAAAAAAGTTCAGCGGTGACGTAACGCAATTTAAGGGATTTTGGAGTCAATTTGAACAAATGGTAGAAAGTAAAAAGAGCCTAAAAAAGGTACAATTATTTTTCTACTTGCAATCGTATTTAGAAGGCGAAGCGTTAGATATAATCTCTGGTTTACATCCTTCCGATGCAAACTACGATGAAGCGGTAAAAATTTTAAAACTAAATTATGACAGAGATGAAGTTATTGCTCAAGAGCATTTAAAACGTCTACATAAGTTGGAACCAATACTGAGTTCGAGGGATTTGGTCGCCTTAAGAAAATTTCATAATGAATGTCAGACAAATATTAGAAGCTTAAAATCGCTAGGCTATGATACAGCAAAAAATGGGGCGTTTTTGTGTCCGAAGCTAGTAGCGTGTCTCCCGAGAGAGCTTCGTCTCGATTACACAAAAGAAAGGGGTATAGCTGGTGATCTAGACATAGATGCGTTTATAGAGTTTTTGCGTAAACAGCTGGAGTATAGGGAAACGTGCGAATTAATGGGAAATATGCAACCAAAACAAAGCCGTCAATACGAAACATCGCGAAAGCACGACAGGCAACCCCATAAGCCCAACGTACGCGATTCTGGACCTAGGCTGAAGCAGAGGGCATCTAGCGCGTCCGTGTTCAACGCGAACACCACCGTAACACCCAAAAACATTTTTTGCATTTTTTGTAAAACAACCGCGCAACCCACCTACAACTGTAAAAACTTCACCTTAGATGAAAAGAAACGCATTATAAATGAAGCTAACCGTTGTTACATTTGCACCAGATTCGGTCACGAACAAAATGACTGTCCGTCTCCGTATAAAATCTGCAAAATTTGTAAAAAGAAACATAATTTGGCGCTTTGTCCCGAAAACGAAGCAAATAAGACCAAGCCTTCTAAAAAAAGTTGGAAAGAAAAACAAGAAGTCCCTAAAGACGAGAAAATAAAGGTTGGAAATAACTCGGTAGCCTGCGGCCAGACGGTCTTACTACAAACGGCCCGAGCCGTAGCGAGACATCCAGATAGCGGAAAAGTGGAAGAAATAAGATGTCTACTTGACCCAGGTAGCCAAGCCAGTTTTATACAGGAAGATATCTCTAGAAGATTGAACTTACCTCTGATAGGAGTCTGTCCTATTGAGATTACTAGTTTTGGAAATGAAATTCCAAAAACCGAAGTAAGAAGACTAGTAAAATTAACTCTAGAAAACGTCTCTTATCCGAGCGAGGTCATAGAAATTACAGCAATAGAAGTACCATATTTGTGCAAGGCGGTTACAATGTCTAAATGCAAGGATGTAGAATATTTAATGATAAAAAATGGAATGCAAATAGCAGATAAACCTAGGTCAGGGAATCCAGATGACCAGAGCGTAGGATTTATCATCGGTGCCGACCGATATTTTGACCTCGCGGCGCGAATTACAAGACGATTAACCGAAACTTTAGTCGCCGTACAAACACACTTAGGATGGGCGGTTCAAGGACCGGCACAGACTGGGAAGAGCGTAAATGGTACCTACTCCGTAAGTGTCACGAAAATCAGTGTCGAAGCGCAAATGATATCGAAGGCATTAGAATCCTTCTGGACTCTAGAAGGAATGGGAATTTGCGACGCCTCGGAAAAGGATCCCACTGCGGATGAAATCCTCGAAAAGTTTAAAAAAGATTTAAAAATCGATAAAACTGGAAGATACAGTGTTCGATTTCCTTGGAATACAGCGAAAAGTAATCTTCCAGACAACCTGAATGTAGCGAGGAGAAGGATGGACGGTCTGATTAAAAGATTCCAAAGAGAACCAGAACTCTACAAAGAGTACAAAGCTGTAATAGAGGGCCAGTTGGCGGAAGGGATAGTCGAGATGGTCGAAAGTCAAGAAATTTCTCCAGAGGGAACGCACTATATTCCTCATCAAGCGGTAGTAAAACAATCAAGATCCACTACTAAGTTAAGGGTGGTTCTTGACGGTTCTGCCAGCAGAAAGGGTTCGCCGTCTCTAAACGACTGTATGGCCAGTGGTCCAAATCTAAATCCATCCGTGTTAAATCTCCATTTAAAATTTCGTGGACACAGTATTGCTGTTACAGCTGATATCGAAAAGGCCTTCCTACAAGTAGCCCTAGAGCCGGAAGACCGAAATTCAGTACGTATCCTATGGACCGTCGAGGACGAGAACGGAAAAATAAAAGAAAACGAACACCAAGTTTTGCAGATGACGCGAGTTCCATTCGGAGCGACAGCTTCATCTTACCTATTAGCCGCCACTCTAAAGACGCATTTCGAGAAGTACAAAAATGAAGATCCAGAAACCTACGACTTTCTCAACGAACAGCTCTACGTAGTTGACTTGCTAGCGGGAAAAGATGACGTTCAAGGAGCTTACCAGTTGTCACAAAATTGTTCAAAACTTATAGGAGAAGCAAAAATGCGCCTGCAAAAATGGCAAACAAATTCGTCTGAGCTCAGAAATTTATGGAAAGAAAATTCAGCGGCAAAAGAGTCCGTTGTTAGGTTTGAGGGATCAGCCGAATCTGTAGAACAAAAGGTGTTGGGCTTAATTTGGAATCCTGACACCGATGAATTATCGGTATTAAGTACGTTAGCGCAAATCTTCGATCCGCTTGGCATTTTAAGTCCCTTCACGATAAGGGCGAAATTGATGTTTCAACGACTTTGGAAATATCAGGAAAATCTAAGAGAAGAAAAGAAGCGACTATCATGGGACGACGCGCTCCCAGAAGAAATCAGTCAACAATTCCAGGCGTGGTGTCACGAATTAAGCGAAGTTAAAGAAATAAAAATACCAAGATGTATTTATCAAGAAAAATCAAAACACATCGTTGGAAGAGAGCTTCACTGCTTCACCGATGCTAGTTTAAAGGCTTTCTCAGCGGTCGTCTATTTACGATACGAGACCGACGATAAACAAATCAAAGGCGCCTTTGTTACTTCCAAAACGAGAGTGTGCCCCACAAAAGGACTATCTCTCCCGAGACTGGAGCTAGGCGCTCGACTGGTGACTAAAGTGCGAGAGGCATACCGAAAAGAAAATATGGATATCAAAATGTGGTCCGATTCGCAGATTGCGATTTATTGGATAAATAATCCTCCGAAAGAAAACAAGCCTTTCGTTCAAAATCGTGCAGCGGAGATAAGACAGTTGGTCGAACCGGCCAACTGGATGCACTGCCCTGGCGCGGAGAATCCCGCCGATTTGCCATCACGGGGAATCAAAGCCAAATAATTACGTGAAAATCTTCTGTGGCTCGAAGGACCCACCTGGTTGAAGAAAGTGAAAATAAACGTGAGAGAAATCGCCGAACTGGAAGAAGTTCAAAGTGAAAAAAGAAAATTGGCATTGACGGTTCAAATGAAAGATTCAGTCGGCATTCAAAAGATCGTCGATTTGAAAAGATATTCAAAATTCAATAAGGCGTTGCGAGTGATAGCGTATGTTTATCGCTTCGCTAACAAAACTAGAAAGAAAGAAACGGAACGCGGAGAAATTACCGCCGATGAAATTATTCACGCCGAAACTAAGCTGATTAAAGATATTCAAATTGAAGACTACGGTCAAGAAATTAAAGCTTTAAAAGAAAACACTGATTTACCGATGGAGTCCAGTATAGCCATTTGAAACCCATATTGAACGACGAAGGAGTTCTATGTTTAGGCGGTAGGCTAGACGAAGGTAGTTTCAGCTACGAACGTAAACACCCGATTATTATAAATAAAACTCAAGAATTAGCCAAACATTTAATGACGAGAAGTCACGAAGAAGTTAAACATTGCGGTATTCAAGCAACAGCTAGCCAGTCCCGCGAAAGATACTGGATTATCGCCGGGAGGCAGTTAGCTCGAAACGTAGTACGGCATTGTCAGCACTGCAAGAGGTACAGTGCTAAGCCATGTGATGCCCCGACCGGTTTACTACCGAGCGACAGGATAACCGAAGCCCTCTTTTCGTAAGGAACGGGAAAAAACAAGAAAAGGCGTACGTTTGTCTCTTCACGTGCAACGTTACACGCGCTTGTCATTTGGAACTAGTTCCAACCTTGACAACCCACGAATTTCTTATGGCTATGAGGCGTATGATTGCGAGGCGAGGTATACCTTCGGTGGTGTATTCGGATAATGCAAAAACATTTAAACGAGCAAAACAGGATTTAAACTTAATGTGGGACAATATAGACGAAAAACGAGTAGAAAACTTTTTCGCGAATAAAAACATCAGGTGGAAATTCATAGTCGAAAGAGCCCCGTGGCAAGGTGGATACTATGAACGGATGGTTAAAACGACCAAAAATATTCTTCGAAAAACTTTAGGAAAAGCTTACCTAACGAAATCGGAAATGGAGACGGTACTCCAAGAAACCGAAGCGGTTATAAATTCCAGGCCGATAACGTACCTGTATAACGACGCCAATGAGCCGGAGCCATTGTCGCCCGCTCACTTCTTTACAGGAAAGAGATTGACTACTCTCCCACCGCAAAATTTAAAGATCCCGACACTACCAAATACACAAGAAGAATTAGCGAAGAGGGTTCGATACAGAGAAACATTAATGAAAAGACTGTGGGAAAGATGGAGAGTCGAATATCTCTTGGAGTTAAGAACGGCACACCACATTCAATTAGAAAAGCGGAAAACAAATATTAGAGTAGGTGATGTCATGATGGTCTACGAAGATAAAGTTCCAAAACATGTGTGGAAGCTTGGAGTTATAGAGGAAGTAAACGTAGGGCGAGATGGAAAGGTTCGATCTTGTTTAGTCAAATTAGGAAAGAATAATGTAATAAGGCGACCAGTCCAACACCTCTACGCGTTAGAAATTAACAGATACACGAATGATTTTTAAATGTATAATTGTATGTTTTAGGAAAATACTCGCGTATTTTCGCCGGGAGTGTGAAAACTTTATTTTAGTTTGTTATTTTCCTAATTCTAAAAATAGCTAATATTACTTAAGTTAAATAATTTCCTTAATAAATATAAATTAATACCTAAAACGAAACTATTTGAAATATATATATATAATCTAATAAAATTGTATAAATTAAATGTTCGCGTAAATATCTTTTGTAACAGTGTATAAGTAACGGTAAAAATTCAAATAACAAACTTTCTCTCTCTCTATGCCTATATAAGGAGCGAATTTGTTACAGAAGATGGCGATTTGTTAAAATTATATATCACTTTTGAAATTGTATATTTTTGTCATCACGAGAAAAACTAAAAAACAATTCTCGTGCAGTTACGACTAGGACTCTGAAAAAGAAAGGAGTGCAAGATCCGCGCTCGTGAAATTAATTAAAAATAATTTAAAATAAAATAAGTTAGGGTTAACATTTTTTCAGTCGATGTTAGTACCTAAAATGTAAGTCTCTCCCATCTAGAGCGCGAACCTAAAAGGTAAAATAAAATAAGTAAAATAAGCAAAAACGGGTCATCACAGGGGGAAAGGGAAATTCTTAGTAGCAACTCCAACAACAAGGGCCACGACTTCTAAGTAGAGTAAGAACCCATGGTGTTTCTCTCGTGAATACCATTCTGCACATTGGCGCGTTTCTACGAATGTAGAATCTTGGCGCAGTGTCATTTTGACCTCCAACACTTTCGAATTGAACCCTCCCCCCTCCCTCGAGACATCCAAACCTTATCATTTTTATGCTGAATTGCACAAACCGTTTCCCCAGGTTAGGAAAATGGGGTACGAAAATCGGCCCAATTTCGAACCTATATAGGATCAGGGACCCTGGTCGCGCGTATTGACCCAAGACGGAGCACCGTGATGTTTTATTTCCACCAAATACAAAAACCAGAAGAGATGTATGCCTGGTGCGTTCAAAATGTGACCAATGTTCAATGTGGTTACGTCTCTAAAAAAGACGTTGATAAACAAGTGGAAAATTTTTACCTCAACGAAAGATATATCGGAGTAAAAACAATTCCCGGTACTCGATTGCACCATGCGTTTCTTCCGATAAATGAAAATTAACTTGAGATCAAACGGATATCTGAGGATGAATTAGCGACAAGAGTTGTCCTGTTCCAAACGAATCGTGCGGACGTTTTAACTTGGGAAGAATGCGTGCCAGGAACATTTATTGCATGTACATATGACGAAGATTGGTACATTGGGAACATTGTAAAATGCTGCGAAGAAGAAAAAGACGTATCTGTTAGTTTCTTTCGTAGAAAAGATCTTAAGCTTTCTTGGCCAAGAAGAGAAGATGTATGTTGGGTGCCGTTTCAAAATATAATATCAGTAGTTAAACCTGAAATACGTTCTGATGGTAAAACGTATGTTCTTAGCTAATTAGATCACAAGAAAATTTTGCTCCTGAAAGACAATTTTTTTTCATTGTTTCGATCAAAATTTCGCAGATAAAATTTTTGTTTCTTGTTTAGTTCCTTTATTATATAAGTATTTATTAATAGTAATAATAGAACACCCAAAAACCAAACCAAAGTTAAAATATTTTGCTCTAAAGTTTTTTGTTCTGTATTATAAAATGTAAAATAACATTTGTTTTTAAGATAAAATAGCATATTTTTAAGAGTTATATTTTGGGTTGAGGGTCTCTCATATACATCTTTTTTATTTATTCATTTCGTAGCTTGAAATCTCAGTTTTCTAACGGTTTTATTTTTTTCTGTATATTTTTGTCCTTTATATCGTAATTCCCCCTAAAGCACTACCAGTTTTGCAGTTTTTAAAAAAATGGATCGGTTCAAGTAGCTATATTTCAGAAACTAAATTTACTATAATTTTTTCAACGCAATTTTCGTGTTTATTGGGGCCATGTTACTTATTATAAACTTCAATATTTATTTCATATTTAATACCTTCGCGACAGAAACCTTTTTAGTTTACCTCAGTTAGCGACATTCGAGTAAAAATCGTCGTTTTCAACAATTTAAAATTAAAACTCTAATTAAACAAATTGTATAAAATTTATCCTAGTTACTCTCTACTACCCATATTTAAAGTGTAAAAAGTTACACCTTTAATACATTTAGAATTATTTTAACGAAAATACCGGGACTTTCGGCGTTTTGAAAATGAACACTTTATACATAATATTTTTAAAAAATCATATTTTAAAAACTACGATGAATTTAGGGCTAAGAATTTGGATTTACCACTAAAATTATCTCGATTACTAACGTGTCAATTTTCATCGAAATCGCGCATGGTGCCGTGGGGAATTTTTTTCAAAAACGGGACATTTGACATGGAATGACCCAAAGGGAAGTTATATACCTAGCTCGTATTCTCTCCAAAGGTGGGAATCCTGAAATACAGGAAATATACTTACCTCGACTCCCACTTATTCACAGGCAACCATTGCCCTATAGGCTATTCCGTCTGCAACACGTACTGTGCCCCTACATACCACGGATAACTCATCCTTAGGCGATGGCTGTCGAGTCTGCAGGCACGCCACCTCAGTAATCAGTGACTCTAACGGAAAGCATACCGTTTAATTGGTTGAAGGTCACCAAATCAACTGTTTCTAGCACACAACTCTATCAAGAGTTTCATTATACCCTGGACCGGCTGACGAGTAGATCAGCTACAAGTACTATTTACACAGATGCATCCCTGGCTAATAACAATGGACCGGGCGGAATCGGCATTTGCAGTCATGATTTTAAAATGGCAACAGGTATTCGTGTCAATGACGGCCATGATATTTCTCGACTTGAACTCCTAGCAATACGGTATGCGCTCAGCTTGCTGCCACTGTCCAGTAGCGACATTATTGTCTGTACAGTGTGACTTGGGAAAAAAATTAGCCAAAACCTCGTCCGACTGGCTAATATTTAGTATCAAGAGGATGCTGACAGAAAACACAAATATTTTATGAATGTAGTGCCCGTCTCATTATAGAAGTGAAGGTAACGAACCAGCGGATACACTAGCCGAGAAGGCTGCAACGACAATGGTCTACGATGAAATCTTGTTTCTTCCATTCTCCAAATATACACTGCAACGACTATATAAACATGTGTTTCAAAAAGCCTTTACAACAGCCTGGCGCACATCGGCTAAAGCTTGGATCCAGCCTTATCGTCAGGATTTTCTTCTGCTCCAGTAGCCTCTTACCCTGAAAAGAGAATAAGTTGCGTTTTACTACATTTGTTTATCTGCAGCCGCTTTCCTTCTCGACAACTAATACACCGATTCTTCAACAAAACACTTTCTCCGTTATGTACCACCTGCCAGGCAGTTGAAGACTTCCTACCCCTTTATAGAGCTACACAATATGGCTTACAGATCACAGAAAACTATACGGTGACTCACATTCGGAACGCTCTCTACTCTGGGAACCTACCTCTCCTAAACGCCCTTCTGGATGTCTTGAAGCTATATTGTGTGATAAATAAGAGGTATCACTTTAAAAAATAACTTTTGAAATAATTTACTTACGTAGATGCAGTGCAAAAGGGTATCTTCGAATGCAAATCTCCCACGCCGTAGAACCCAACTTTCAGCAGGATTTAATGTTTTTAGTCCGAAATCAGCGGTACTACCTCCTCAATCAAAAATTCTTATACCACTGGATATTTCGGTTTCATTTTCGAGAAACACCTAGGTTCGCCTATCCGGTAAACAGGCGCTTATAGAACTGGGGATCCACACTACGGCGGGTGTTATAGATCCGGACTTCCGTGGAAATGTAGCGGTCCTTCTCTTAATAATGAACGTCCGCGACCACAGTACATATTGATCAACACCAAGCTATCGCGCAACTTATTTGTACAATCATGCCGGAAAATCTCACACTATCAGAAGTCGATTCGATGGACTGTACAGAATGGAACGATACAGGATTCGGCTCCTCTGGAAAATAATTATATAATTGCGAACTATTGACTGCAATACTTATCAATCCTTAATTATCTCAATGATATAACTCAAATATCCAACTCTGCTTATGTTTTGAAATTTTATTCGGTTTAAGTTTGCAACGCTTGTGCATACTGTGGGTGAGAGGACGTTTAGTCCCACACACCGTCTCTGAATAAAAAAATCGAGAAAAGCGGTGCTGTGTCAAAGGTTAGTTCATAAACGAGATATTCCTGTTAAATTTCACGTTAAACTACTGGTTGCAAATTATTGTATAAATGAAGTCAACTACCTATATCAGGTTAAACGAATGAAGTGTATTTATTCATTAATGATTGAGATATATATACAATTGCTAAAAAATATCTATTAGTATTTTATATACAACTAAGAAAAGTAGAGGAGGAGATACGGAGATAAAACATAATGAAAAAAACAAGTTTAAAGGTTATCATATTTTTTCAATAATTCCAGCTTGAACATCGCACTCTGGCTTTTGCCCAATTCAATGCATCTCATTCTGGAGAAAACATACTGTCTAAACTTGAAGAAATTCTTGAAAACCTAGGTGTCTCATCAACACAGGTATTTTTTATTTTTTTAAAAGATAAGACATTTCCGTTGCCCTCCAAAGGTTTTAATATTTAACGCTTCTACCTACATGATAATTCCTAACGTTGTAGGGGTTTTTTTAAAAAAGCACATATCTTTTCTTAAAGAGAGGCACTGGGGTAACAATATCTGGAATAAATTCTGGTAGATTTTTCTATTTTCTTATCTCGTGATATATGAATCTCACCGACTTATAATTTAAATAGATTCTTAATATAGATTGTCACAGTGTGCGCTGACAATGACAGCAATATAACTAAGGCCTTTAATCTTCAAGCTCTATATTACAAACCCTGGGATGAAGGCGATGATCTAGTGGAATAAGATTATGGTAATAGTTGTTAGGCTGTGGTGCAGCGAGAACATCACGCCACAGAGCCATTGAAATGTGATATTATTTCAAACATATTATTAAAATATACTTATTTTTAGCATGGAACGATGACATTTGGATTGTCGTCCAAGAAATAATTACCCAAGCCAAATGGAACAGGCTAGATTGCGTTGCTCACACGTTGCAGCTACTTGTGGTTAACAACCTTAAACAAGACTCGTCGTGGAAGCCAGTGTTAGACTACGTCAATGGTGTCATTATGTTTCTCCGGAAAACAATGAATTGGACGGAAAAATTAAAATGGAAATCACATGGCCTTGATTTAGTTTGTTGGGTGATATCTCGCTGGGAATCTTTAAACTTCGCAATGGGTCGTTTCCTTAAGGTATTATAAAAGAAGAAAACTGTAGCGTTAGTACGAATTTTTTTAATGAGCATTCTCATGAAGCCTGGCATGAAGACTGCAATTTGAAAGATCGCTCTTTGTTGACTCGTGGAATAACATACGCACCGTCTCCCGGATTGTTTGCTGAAATTAAATATATACCAAATATTTTATCTCCGCTGAAAGGAGTGACTGTTGTTTACAAGGAGACGGACCTCAAATAGCCAAGATTGTTATAAAGTTATTCGAGGCTTATCAATATTTTTATAGCAACAACACCAAAAATGTGTAGATCTTAAAAATAATGTCTTGAAAGCCATGGAAACTTGCTTAAGTGCCCATCTCTCCGATCCATTTTATTAAAATCAGCCATGGTAAACCCAAGACAAATTATTTTCTTTTAGAAGGTAATAATTATTTAATCCATTTTTTTTTCAAATAAAGCGATCAGTAGTGGTTTTTCAAAGAAAATATAATACTCAAGATACTCGTAATTAGTAGATCGATATTTCACTAAAAGGGGTCATCCACAATCTGCCGAAATCACCATGTAAAGAGATAATCTGTAAAATGTATCTTTTTTATATTTACAGATGACTTAAGCGCACCATCTTGGGCAGAGATATACCCGTAGATTAAAACGCCGCGCAAGAAAGCTGGCATTGAAATGTTGACAACGTATGCTTGGGAGTTTGTTGTTCCAAGCAACCATGACCCCGCACCAATCGAAGCCGTTGCGTCAACTTCATCAAGTCATTTTTCCCAAGTGTGGAAAAAGAAACCAAGGCTGGAGCCAGGTTCTCTTAACGGATGAATACAGGACTACATACACGAATTTACAGCAACTACAGATTTATCGTGTCCGTTAGCCTACTGAATAGAGCCACAAGTTAAATATCCAGCTATTGCTGCACTTGCCGAAAGGCATTTGTCAGCACTAGCTACTTCAGCTGCCTGTGAAAGGATATTTACTGTAAGGGGGGCACTGAAACGACCAAAACGGGCCAGGCTTGTTATTGATTGTGTCCAAGACTGTTTATTGTACCAGGAACACAGGAGACCGCAAATAGAAAATATTTTACTTAAGTATCAGCAAAAAGACATTGTTATCACTGAAGAAAACTGATTTGTCTAACAATGTGTTTTCTCTGGAAATATTTAAATGAATCATATTGAGTATTGGAGCTTCACATTCTTTTATGAACAAAGATGTTCACATGGCGGGGGGAAACTTTACTCGGTTATCTTCATTGGAACAGTTTTTCGTATTAAATTTTATGCTTATCAATTTAAATTTTACCCATTGTTATTCGACAGCTGAACAATAACTTTTATTAGTGACTAAGAAGAATTGAATCGAAACGGATATGTTATTCCTACGCTTATTAATTAGAGCCTGAACGGATTGCGGATACTCCGTGAAAAATCCGATCCGTCCAATCCGTACGGTAACGGTTAAGTAATTTGTAGCAATGGGCAAATTGGTCAGATGTGGATTTTTATATCTTAAAATTTTACGGATTGGATTTAGCTTGGATTAATATGATCCTAAACGGATTCCGATTTTCCAAACCCAATCCGTCCGCTATCCGTACACTTCGGATCCAATCCATCCGCGGCCTTTCTCTTCGGATATAATCCGTAAGCGTTCAAACCGTTAGAAATTTAATCCGAACCGTCCAATCCGACAATTAATATAATACAGTTTGTGAAAAAATCCAATCCGTAGGATTACGGATGAATGTATCCGAATTATTGGACGGAGTGGTCGGTTACGGTTTTTTACCTCGTAAATTAACGGATTGGATTTTGATTGTATTAAGCGTTTTATGCGTAGTAAATATAATTCGAACAGTCCAATTCGAAGATTAAAACGCTTAAATTTGTAGAAATACGGACTAATATATCCGAATAAATGGATTGCTTGGTTAGTTACGTTTTTCGACTTCTTATTCGTTATACGAATGGGATTTTTCGGTGTGAATCTGAACTTGAATAGATTTGATTAATTAGCGGAGTGTAGACTGAATTTGTTCCTTGCTGAAGAGTAAATGATTCACGATACTCTGCATTAGTCCTGAACGTTAGAATGTGATTTTTCTGGAAAAACATAGTGTTCTTCAGGGTTTAGGAGAGAAAGCATCGACACCAGCAGGATTTACGGCTGAAAACATCGTGGTCATCATAGTTTACGATAGAATACATTTAGTTCATAGTGCCTAACAAGATACAATAATCTATAACACCGTATTTTACACGAGAAAAAATTATAATTGCGGGTTACGAGATATATCACTGTGGTAACTGTAGTTTAAGAAATTAATGTCGTGGATATCGCTGTTTACTTAGAAAACTAAGTGGTTATTATGGATAACAAAAGGAAATATCGTTGTCATCGAGGTTCATAAAAGAAAATATTGTGTTCATCCTGGTTAAAAACATCAAATTTCGTTGTCACTATCATTAAGGAGAACATTCATAGTGGTAATAGTGGTTAAAGTGATAGTATGTCGTGGTCACCCTGGATTAAGATAAAAACCCTCAAGGTCATCGTGGTTTACGATATAACCCTTTGGCGATTCTAAAAAGGGAGAGGGAGCAACCACGTCCATAGGCGAATACGAAAGAGAATTAGGTAATTAGTCAGGTGGGATTGAACTTGGTCATTTCTTTCTTAGACCCCGAAACTGAAAAGAAGTGCGTCAGCTTTATTCCAATCCTCAACCGTTAACACGGAAAAACGTTCTATTGGTAACCACTCTTTTTAAAACTACATTAACTCTAGTTTAATAGGCAAAGGCTTAACATTTTCATTTTCTATAACCGAGCCCCTGCCTTATCCAAACGCAAGGCCAAAGAAAGACGTATAAACATAAAAATCACGTTAGGAGGATCAGTGTACTCTTTTGGTTTCGACAGATCCAAGTTACAAGTTGTTTCTTCAAAAAAATCGATAGAAAATATTATGTTCCTGACCTCGGAGGCTTTCACCAATCTACTCTCTATTTGGGACATGCATCAGATTTATAGCCCGGTGTACCGGTAAGATTGAAACCACACCACCGGAGGTCTATCATAATTATGCCCTACGCCTGCTTCCACAAGCCCAGACAGGTGACAAAGCCAGCATGAGTAGCAGTACCCCACTACTGATGGTCGCACCCTTGACGCAAGCCACTCAACCCAGCAGAAGGTGCAGCAATGGGTCGACCAGCCCCCACTTCGCACAGAGCAGTGGGAATAAGAGCTGATGCTCTGGCAACGCCAGCCGACAACCTACCTAGTACGGTAGAGAGCCAAGCCCATTGGAAGGAGCGCCTAAAGGGGAACGGTGGGCACACAGCAGCCCGCATAACCCGGCACAGCTGGCACCGGATATCCCGGTGGAACCCCAAAAGGCCGGGAGATGGGTCCGCCGTGCCCTCATACGGAGGCCCGCAGCCCCACAGCAGGCAACTCAATCCGAGACGGCCAGTTTGCCCGGCCCCTCTACGTTAGCCTGGGCCAAAGCCCTGTTACCAGCCCTCACCGGACCGAAGTAGGAGGTGAAGATAGGACCATTTGGACGGAGCTAACATCTCCCAGTGTACCACCGCCCGTGCTGGGTCACCAGAGCCGGACCCCGACTCCCCGGTAAAGCCACCAGTAATTGCACACTCCGACCCCTTCTCTATTTGGGAAGAACTTTTTGTATCAACACAAAATGGAGCATCGTCGCTAACCCACAACAACCTCGACTATCACGGCAACAACGTATCCATCGTCGCCACGTCGAACACCATCAAAGGGACCTCAGCCCACGGCCATGTTCTGGATCTGCGAGCTCGTGAAATCGGTGAGTTCCAAAAAAAATGATTTTATTCGGTTCCAAAAAGGTCTTTTGAATGAGCATATAAATGTAATCGAAAGCATCTACTTAGCTATTGTTAAAAACCTTAAAACAATTTACGAATTATTATATGGTAAACCTTTCGAGGGTTTATTTTTGTACCCCGATCAATTTAACTCGAACCATAAAGTAAAATATTATTTTGGCTGTTTTAAATCGCCTTCGTAAGTACTACAAGATTTTACTAATTTACTCGTGAATAATCAATTAAACTGTAAACTGAGCTACTTTAATTTGTTTTCATTGTGTAACGTAAAATATAACCATCTAATGGAATATTTGATAGACCCTACTAACATGTAAACAAATTTCTAAAATAAATGTAAATAACTTTTTCTTATTGCTCATCTTATAGAGATTAGAAATTAAGGGGTTTCGGAAGCGATAAATAAGCTCTAGGGTTTAGGAATTATAGCGATAAATTTTTGGAGCTTAGGGATGGGGGAAAAATAAGGGGGGAATCTATCCTCCAAAAAAACTGCATGGGGGAAACAAATTCTAGAGAATAAAAATTAAGGTGTATGGAAGCTATAACTAATGCTGGCGAATGGGGAGGGGAGGGGAAAGGGGTAGGAAGGGAGAGCAGAGATAATCTCGCGATTGCCGTCTGCGGATTGGGATAAGATAGCAGCGGATGGGAGGGGATATAAAAGGGGAAGCAGAGAGAGTCTTGCGATTATCGTCTGGGGATTGAGATATCAGATTGATTATCTCAATCCGCACACGGTAACTCGAGAAGCAGCAAAAAATTTGGCGATTGAAATTTATAGCGCTTGGGGTGGGGGAAAGGAGGTCGTAAGGGAGAGCAGAGAGAATCTTGCGATAACCGTTTGCGGATTGACATAAGATGGCAGCGGAGGGAATGGGGGAAAAAAAGGGGGAGCAGAAAGAATCTTGCGATTACCGTCTGGCGATTGAGACAAGATAGCAGTCGGATTATCTCAATCTGGAGACTGTAACTCCTTTCTCTTTTAAATGCCTTTTGAAAAAATATCCGATACCCTTATTAGGTAAAAAAAAGGGAATTTATGTAAAAAATATTAATACCGCTATTAACGGAATTGACAATTTATAATACCAGTAACAGTATTGGATGCACTTATTAAAATATCCTCAAGCATAAACGTGCATATTAAAAAAAAGTAAACCAACATTAAGAAGGATTAAAGCTATATTTTAAATTAAGCATTAAATATGAACATTTAACTTGAAACAAACCCCGCAAATAAACCCGGTTGATCAGCACATTTAATTTTGATATTTAACGAGAATGAAACTTTTAATTTAAAATATGTTCAAAACAGTTAACTACATTTAACACAACCATAATATATTACACACCAGCAATATACAGATATGAAGACTCACTCCCTTGATATGTGCATCAAAACTACATTACGAATAAACACCAATGTTATGAAATTTCCACAAAGAATAAACGATCTTATTTTAAAATATACACCGATTTTTCAAGCAATAATACCATTCACATTAGCATCTTAAAAATGTAACGAATTAAAAATTTATAACAAGATTGAACACCAACATATTTAAATATCAAAAAAGAGGAAACGTTAGATTTTGAAATAAACAAATTTATATTAAACATTTTCAACATCATATTGAAATCAACACCGTGAATAACCATATTTGAATTCAATAAACCAAAATATGAACACATTTAAATTAATTTTTATTGAAGATGAACAGATCAAAATTGAAAATATGCACTGCATATTCCTCAGAAATAAAACTAATATATTTAAATACACAAAAGAATGAACATATTTTGAGACATATTACAAATTAATATCAAGGATGAATTCCCTTGATAGTTGCACAAAATACGATACGACAAGACTAATATATTGTTATATCTACAAAGACTGTACGAACAAGTTTTGAAACATTAACCAAATTAATATCAAGGATAAATACTCTTGTAAATGCACCAATATATTTAAATATCCACAGAGAATAAAAGTTCAATATTTAAATTGTTCTTCAAAAATGCTACAAAGAATTAATACCCATTATATTTCTATATAGTGTGAGCAGAAAAATTGTAACCATTGTTTTACCTTTTTTCCCAATTTTTGTGCATTCAATAAAGTGTAGTGTTTCTTAAGCTGTTAAACGATAAATTACTGAGAATAACATGTCTGGAATGGTTTTTATTATATTTATTCAACAGTAATCTTTTGCTTTTTTTAAATCATAAAACTTTAAGTGGTTCGGGAAATTTTTCAACCGTAGGCATTAAACAAAATATTTAAGACCTGGAAACGAAATTATAATATAGAAGACTCCAGTGATTAAGATTCGGACTCTGAATTAGACTTTTCATCTTTAAACAGTTTTAATTATAAAAAGTTTTATAAAATTAAAAAATTAAGCCCTAGAAATTCAAAAAAGTGGAAATGTAAACCTCTTGATATTGAATTAGAACTAATAGATTTAAACGAAATCCCCACACATTTATTTTTTACAGTATTTGAAAAGATTCTGTCCAAAATTATCAATTACGTAAAACAAGAGGCACCAGGTTTCGATTTCCTCAGATTTGCAATTCAATCGGAAAATTTAGAACATCCAATTAACATTAAATTTATTAAAATTGATCAGTTAACTGTTTCTCGAATATTTAGCCATATAGCTCGCATTGCTCAATCGAAAAAAGATTTCTTACTAGATGGAGAAATTAAATTTAGTATAATTCTTTTAAAATCACCACAAAAAATGGGTAGAAATGTTTTATCGTTAAAAAACAGAGATATTATCGATCTTGATGCTTTTTTAAAAACTAAAACCAACTTTTACTATATAAACAACATAGATAATTTATGCGTAGCGAGAGCCCTCACAGTCGGACAAAAACTCTGTCAAATTGCCGAATACAAAAAGAAAAAAACTTCCATAAACAAATGTTCTTAAAGAATATCGCTCCTTAACACTCTTTCGTAGTAAATTACAAACTAAAGCCGCTAAACAATTGCATGAGGATGTAGGAATTACACAAGGATCTGTAGAAATTGTTGATATAGCTAAATTTCAAATATTTTTAGCCCCAAAATATCAGATTATAATATTTAACGCAGCGGAAAATTTTCAAATTTATTTCAAAGGTTTTCCGCCGTCCGAAAACAAAATTCTACTTGTAAAAATTGGCACGCACGTTCATTTAGCTAAAACTCTACATTCTATTTGGGGTGCCGTAGCTTCGTGCTTAGACTGTGAAAACATTTTTTATTCCACCACACATAGAAACAAGCACCACTGCTTTGACACTAGAAATATTAAATGTAAAAGGTGTTTAAGTCAAAATTTTCACGAAATTTTAGAAATTCCTTTAATTCGTTGTAACCTTTGTAATAGATATTTAAAACAAGGTGAATGTTACAATTTTCATTTTAAAAATGAAACTTGCAAGCTTTTCCACAGATGCGAAAAATGCTGTGTTCAATTTGAAACTTTAAAAACTCACAAATGTGAAACAGCTTGCAACTCTTGTAAAATTGAACATCCTCCTAATCAGCATTATGTTAAACAGTCAACCTTTAAAAAGAAACAACGTTCCTATGTGTATTTCGATATTGAAACTGTAATCGAGCATGATATTCATAAATCTATTCTGTTAGTGGCACAAAATGAAATCTTAAATCACCCTGTTGAAACCACGTTTTTTGAAGGACAATATTGTGTAAATAACTTTCTCATTTTTTGGTTTCAACATGAAACTATTTTACTTACAGATGGGAAACGGAAAAGAAAAACAATTAGACCGAAATTTACAAACCTCATCGTAATGGCCCATAATTTGAGATCTTTCGACGGAATGTTTATTATTTCTAAATTAATTAAACATGTCATCCCCGAGGTTATTTACGATGGAGCCAAAATTCTTACTATTTATATTAAAGGGGTAGAGATTCGTTTTGTAGATTCTTTAAATTATATTAATGCACCCCTAAGGCATTTTCCTAAAAGGTTTTCCTTACCTAAATCTAAAGGATATTTTCCCTATATTTTTTGGACAAAAGAGACTTTAAAACTATTCAGGACCAATTCCGGACGAAAAATTTTTTGAGCCCAATAAACTGAAAGAGTTGGAATACCGAGAATTTAAAAATTGGTATTCACACAAACAGCTCGAACCGGTATATTTTATTAAAGCAGAATCCAGAGCTTATTGTCTTTTAGATTGTAATTTATTACGCTTAGCTATGCAGAAATTTCACGTCTTATATAAAGAACTAATTGAAATTGATATCAGTAATTATGGGGGTATTTCTCTTTCTGGGGCACTTAACAATGTTTTTAAAGACAAGTTTTTAGAACCATATACCTTATGTACTATCCCGGCTATCGGTTTGGCAATTTTGCAAACGGTCAGATCCGCGGTCGGGGAACAGGCTGTAGGTCCGTATTTCGTAGATGCATACTGTGAAAATCCACCCATAGTAATTGATGTAATGGGTGATTTCTGGCACGGTTGTCCAAAACATTTTTCTGGCTCGAGCTTTACCCATTCTTCCCTACCGTTTTAATAAGAAACTTTATTATCCTTTATGTGGTAGTTGTGTGATAAATAATGATGAAAAATGTACCCAAAGTATTGACGAACGAGCTATAACGGTGGTTTTACCTTCGGTAGAAATCTACTACTCAATAAAAGAGTGTAAATACCAGCTGTTAGAAATTTTCGAGGTGTACCATTACAATATTACAACCAATTTTTTCAAACCATATATTGACATTTTTTTAGAGCAAAAGTTAAAAATTCAGGATTTCCACCTAATATTAAAACATATCAAGAGCAAAAAGAGTATTTAGACGCGATATACGAAGCGGATGGAGTAAGGTTAGAGCCTGAGGAAATTGTTGATAACCCATCCTTAAGAACCTCCGCGAAATTGGCGCAAAATTCATTATATGGAAGAATGGCCTTAAGAATGGATAAATCAACAACTAAAATCATCCATCGGTACTCCCAATTAACCGAGATTATAGCAGACACAACGAATAAATCAACAGACTTTCATCTAATCAACAACGATGTTGCCAAGGTAGGTTATATAAAAAAAGTGAGTTGGCACCCACGTTTACAAAAGGTAACGTAATAATTGCTGCCTTTGTCACCAGTTATGGGCGTATTCATCTGCATAAATTAATTAATAAGTTGGGAAAGCGTGTAATTTATTTTGACACAGACGGTGTTCAATTTACACATCTACCAAACGATTGGCTACCCCCCCCCCTCGGTGGTAATTTAGGTGAACTTACGTGCGAGACCCCGAATACATATATAACAAAATTCGTGTCCAACGGGCCAAAAAGTTACAGCTTTCAACTTGAAAATAATCAGACAATTATAAAACTAAAAGGGATAACTCTTACCAGGGATAATTCAGAAATCATCCATTTCGACGCTTTTAAACAGATGATTTTTGTGCCAAATACCGAGTTTAAGGTGAAAATTCCTTTTAACGTAATAAGGCTTAAGGGTGTACGGAATCTTAATGAGCCACAAGATACATATTTATATTGTTTTATATTACTTCTTTGGGAAGCATGTATTAACAATTTTCAATCGTGTTATTCTGAAGAATATCTCAACTATAAATAATATGACAATGCATACGGCGCGGCGTGGCGTGCCATGTTATTGCATGAAATTGAAAAATATGAAAAATTACCAGAGATTTTTGAGATAATATTGGAAGATGATAGTTCCGAGTTAGGAAATTTATTATCTGAAATTTGGCTCCAAGCAATTGAAATAAACGAAGAAAATTCAAAATTGGACAATTACTCCATCGTCGTTATTACCATTGCAAAAGGAATTTTAGAATTATTAACTACAAACGTGTTATTAGAATCAGCTTCATCTTTCGAACTAGAAAATGAAGGTAAGATTGTAATCACACTTTTCAATTTTAATGGTAAACTAATATTAGATCTTAATCTTATATTTTAAGATATTGAAGCAACTTGCGAGGAGCCAAACCTCAACATCAATAAATTAGATTCCAGACTCATTCAATTAGGAGGTGCAGCCCTAAAAGGAGTGCATTAAGTGGCCATCAATGTCATCAAAAGGAAGTCTTTCAAATGTGAAGCTAGGAACTACAAATGGATAATTGAAAAAACTTCCCTGTCAAAAAATGAAAAATTAGAAGATTTAAGTGAAAGTCTCCAAACAAGGGATAAACGGTACATGTTTTTTTTTGAAAAATGATTTTAATAAATAAATACCATGGGATCTAAATTTGCTAAGGTATTTTAAAATTATTTCCCTTGCTGTAAATTTGAAACATATAACCTTCATATTTATTTTAAGAGGATTGTATCAACTTTGAAAATGGACAGACAACTGGAAAAATAATTTCTGGAAGCAGCCATGCTTTTAACCGAAAACAATCATTATTTACTTTCATTCAAGTTCCCAAAACGATTCATGCCCGCTTCAACGATTTTATGTTTGCAAACTACACAGATCAACTACCCTGTTAAGGGATAGATTGGGAATTTTGGGAAAGAAGAACCCCCCTAAAAAGCCAGCAATAAATCTTAAACGTGAGTTAAGAATACCGAGCCTATTGTGATTAATAAGAGAAAATCTAAAAAGATAAAGAATTGGGAGATAAACTTGAAAAGGGATTCTGAGCCTGTGATAAATTATTCTGCGACGTTGATCAAGAATTTGAAGCCTGTGATAAAGGATTTAAAGCGTAATGTGATAAAGAAATCAAAGCCTAAAGTGATAAAGATCATAGAACCTAAAGACAAAGTACGGAAGACTGAAGAATCAAATATCAGCGGAAAGGGGAATCAAAAACCTGGAGTAAAAGGGAGAAAGAGAGAGGATTTTAAATTCAACGGAGAGGGAAACAACAAGTTGGAAAGCCAAAATATACCTCTCCTCGGAAGAATTGTCTCTAGTGGTATTAATTTCTCGAGATAACCCTTAAAGATATATCTCCGCAATTTAGAGTTATTTGTTAAAAATGTTATCCCAGTTCTATCAGGCCCGGTATAAAATTTTAATTATAATAAAAATAATTGAGACGAAACGACCAACTTTAATTTATTCAGAATATCATAAGTTAAGTAGTTACAACAGTGAGTTAGACGTACTATAACAATGCACAATTGAATTAAACCCTTTTAACAGTACAAGTTCATCAGTTGAATATAATACAAAGCAAATTTTAATGAAAGAAATATCTACAGAGGATATTATAACGACCGTTCGCTTTTTGGTTTATAATTTTAACGGAATCGGGCCGATTTTAATTAAACGATAGTTTATCTAAATTTTGTTAAAAGAATTTTCCCTAAGGCCGCGCGATAAATTTACGAAAATAATTTCCCGTCGCCGTTATATCGAAAATTTATTTGATTCGGGATTGCCAGAACTGTAATGTTGTGGGCGAGTGATTAGAAAAAAAAATGGCAACCAGAATTATGCAAAATTATAAATGTTTATTTTTATTCAGAACAGTCTGGAACGTTCTAGATTTAACTTTCATCAATAACCCAACAATATATACCCCTTCTACGTAATTGTACAGAACTGGTACTCAAGTGTCTAAGACTAGATTTGTCTTAGTTCATAGTGATTGAAAAATAAACCAAAACACACTTACACTTAAGTAAATATCATAAATTATACTGAGTAATTTTAACTTAATTCAAACTACCTAACTATAAACTCTCTTAATTAACAGCTGAGAGCTGTTCGCTACTAATTACTTCCAATCTACTTAATTAGCCTCACAGGTTGAGTTGATAATTTCCAGGGTATAATTAGGTTATTCCAATTAAAAAAAATAACAATTAATTTTACCTTACAGCTGACTTGAGTTAGTTCACAATTACTTCGACACTTTCAGTCTTAAACACGCACTGTTCATACACTTAAGTCCATTCACTCACACGCGAAACACAATTTAACTCTTTTTCTTGACCGAACACCGAACATACTAATAAAAAGCGGAAAGTTACCTCATAGCTTTTGACCGACACCAGGACCCCGTCCAGTAGTAGTTCGTCTGACAGCCAAGAACTAAGAAAGACTAAATCTTCAATATTGACGGCAACAGCGTTATAAACGTTTATTTTGTGTTTTATTTGACCCGTCGCGATTTGACTAAAGTTCGAAAAATTTAAGAGTTTATATTTTTTACCCGGTTTGATTGATAGTTCTCCACATTATTACTATGATATAGTTTCCGCGGGAGTTTTGAATAATTATCTTTTTTCTAAGCGTTATTAAAAGGTAACAATGAACTACTTTTTGTGTTGAAACGAAATTTTGTTAAGTATTTAACAAAAATTTAAAACAAAACCAAAAACCGTACCAAAGAATAAACCAACAAAGTTCAATAAACAATATATACAGAAATTGTATTAATCCGTTTAATAAAAAATACCCGCCTTATCATAATGGTTCCTTTACTTTAATATTTTCCCTAAGGAAGTCAATGGCTCGGCAGTGAACTATCCTTATTGTTACAATGCGACCCGAGTTCAATTCCTGATCACGATCAAATTTTACATTAAAATACTAAAATATTCAATTAAATATAAGATTAATATAATTTATAAATAATTAATTAAATATAAGATTAAAATAATTTATAAATATTCAATTAAAAATAAGATTAATTTAATTTATAAATATTTAATTAAATATAAGATTAATTTAATTTATAAATATTTAATTAAATATAAGATTAATTTAATTTATAAATTTATAATTAAATATAAGATTAATTTAATTTATAAATATTTAATTAAATATAAGATTAATTTAATTTATAAATATTTAATTAAATATAAGATTAATTTAATTTATAAATATTTAATTAAATATAAGATTAATTTAATTTATAAATTTATAATTAAATATAAGATTAATTTAATTTATAAAAATTTAATTTATAAATATTTAATTAAATATAAGATTAATTTAATTTATAAATATTTAATTAAATATAAGATTAATTTAATTTATAAATATTTAATTAAATATAAGATTAATTTAATTTATAAATATTTAATTAAATATAAGATTAATTTAATTTATAAATATTTAATTAAATATAAGATTAATTTCATTTATAAATATTTAATTAAATATAAGATTAATTTAATTTATAAATATTTAATTAAATATAAGATTAATTTAATTTATAAATATTTAATTAAATATAAGATTAATTTAATTTATAAATATTTAATTAAATATAAGATTAATTTAATTTATAAATATTTAAAATGATGTAGAATAAAATATAGTACCTGTTTTTCAGAAAAACACCGTAAATTAACAAGCGTTGGTGGCTGAATGGTTAGAGTACATCTCTTGCACGATTCAGACCCAGGTTCAATTCCCGGCCGGCGCGAAAAAATCTCAAATTGATAGTAAGACGAATACCGTGTACAATTGGTGGAAACCCTGCCATTGGACGTTGAGAGGTTGCATAACACTCAGCACTCGGTCCGTCCTAAAGTCATTAAGAAGAAATTGGAGAGAAAACGCCCATACAAACACAACAGAATCAACATCTACAACCATCATAACACAAACACAACAAACTCAACACCCATAACCGTCAGAACACGAACTCAACATTCTCAACCTACATATAAACATTACAATAACGAAATATCCAATTAAAACTGTCGCGACGGTTAGCGTTGATGTAAAAAGACCAACGAAACCGCACCCAACCGCAAATCAATCCGTTAACGCTCACCGTCACGCGGTGGTTTTTGCCATCCCTTCGAGAAACTGCGAACGCAGTTATTACCCTTTGCCCCGAAAATGCGAACGCGTTCGCAGGCCTGACAGACAGACATACACGGTGATTGTATAACACCTCCTAAAACCTGGAGTCAAAGGGAGAAAGAGGGATGATTTTAAATTCAACGGAAAGGGGAAACAATAACCTGAAGACCGATCGAAAGAAGAAATGTTATGTTTACAAAGTCTTTCACCTGTTGAAACACTTAATCGTAACCGTTAAATTAAAATAGTTCCTAAGCGCTTAAGAAATTTGGATTAAATATTTGTTCCTAAAAATATTTTAAAATTTACTTGTACTGCCAAAGATTTCATAAATAAAATTATAAATTATATTTTACTGTAATTTTTATGATTTGAAACTCAGTTACAATTTATATATGTATTTTATAACGTTAAGGAGAAAAAAGCAACATTACGTAACACATTTGTCTTTGTTCAAATAATAAATCTTAGTATAAGATTTTAAATTATTTTTAAAGTAGAATCTGTAACTGCAATATGACAACCACGATAGTCATCATGGGTAAAACGTTTACCATGAACCAGAGGTGGGCAAAATATGTGAATGTTCAAAAATCTATAATCACGCTTAAATACCAAGAAAATAAATTCAGAGCCTGAACATGTTTGTTCAAAAAGTAAGCAAACAAAAATATGTTTTACTTTTTTCGCTTAGAGCGAAAACTATGGTGCTCTAGATATTTCGCGTGATTATGAGAAGTAGATTATTATAAGATCGTGTTCAATGAGAGCGATAGGCATATCACTCTTGGGCGGCTCGCTCTCGTTACGCAGAGCGTGTTCTTTCGAAGCTCAGGCTAGCTTAAAGCACGGCGAGCGAGCTCTGTGCGAACGGAGCTCTTCTTTTTTATTTTAGCGCTTTCGGCGCCGAGAGTGGTCTATTCCAATAACTTCGACATTGCGATCGACCTCTACCTCTTTCGGAAGGGCGAGTGTTTTTTTGTGAACATAGGGAATTTGTTTTATATCCTATTGTTCCCAAAGCCGGTAGGAGACCATAAAGATTAATCTGGGGTAAAGTTCACATGCAGCTTTAGACGCTAAGTTTAAAAACAAAATACCTCTCACGACTATGGTGTAGACCAGATAAACGTTTAAAAAATAAAATAAAGCATAACAAACCAATCAGTGGACAGCTTTGAATCTGCCAATCTGCCAGCCAAGCTATTATATTTATATATTTACTAAACGGGAAATGGATCGTTCTTCAATCGCGTCTTTTGCATAAATGAATCAGTATTCAACCTCAACTTTTCAACTGGTGCATCCCATCTAGTGACTACTGTCTTCTGGTCATCTCACTTACCTGGGGAAACGTAAGCCGTAATGTATGTCATTTTTTTAAATCAATTAGCATGCGATGAGAAATACACAATGTCCGAATCCTAGGACCCCAATTTTTGTGCATGACTTTCCCTCCGCAAAATTAAATATTGTGGTGAAGAACCCACATTGAAGACTTCCTTCACGAAGAAATGTCGTAGTGGTGGAGCACCCGCTTATCCAGGGCCGTAGCTAGTTAAAATTTTGTGCCCCTAATATAACTGAAAATTTAAAAAATATAATATTTTGGCGCCCCTAGACACCTTAACGCCAATGGCGCTCTTGCCTAGCTACGGCCCTGCGTTTAGTGAGTGTGACTATTCTTCTGCAAAACAACGAATTGGTGGGAGAGCACTTTTTTTTGGGTTCAACTGACCTTCCGTCTATGCATTTAGTTGTGGAGGTACCCTCGATCAGTGCCGTAACCATAGTGTTGCTTACGGCGCAGATCTAGAGGGGCGAAGAAATTAGAAAGTGGTAGTAGTAATAATGATGATAATAATCACCACTACAGGCCTAAGTCATCTAGCAACTTATTGGGCCTTTTAACCAAAGGCCGGGTTATATGACGTAGGAGGGTGGTGCCACATGAGCTATAACCGCCACCTCCCTACACTTATTATTACCGTAGCAGTATGGTAGCTAGTAAGATTAGAGGGGCGAACTTTCAGGAGCTGGCGCTGCTGTCCCGATTTGTAGGTATGACATTTTAGAACATTATTTTAGAACATTATTTTAGAACATTATTTCAGAACATTATATCAGAACATTATTTTAATTATGTTTCAATTTAATTTATTTAGGATTTCAGAATAAAAAATGGCAACCATGAATGCCAACCAATCAGGTTCAGCTAGTTCTGAAAAACCTACTGTTCCAGAAATGGTCACAGATGTAGAATTTTCTAAAACTTTTTACGACGGAGACGTTGGATATAAAAATATCCAAGATCATTTGGATTACATTGGTAACGTCCCTAATCAGCACGGTTTACCAAGTATTACTGCAATAGTGCGATGTCGATACTGTAGTAAAAACATCAGGCCACCAACAAATGGTTTTATGAAATGTTGAATAGCCCTTGCTGCTCTAATGAATGCAAAGGTTTCTTTTCTTTTTATTATTTCGGATCCTGTTCTTGAGATTTTGCTTTATCGGATCCGATTCTTGAAATTTTGCTTTATCGGATCCGGTTCTTGAAATTTTGCTTTATCGGATCCGATTCTTGAAATTTTGCTTTATCGGATCCGGTTCTTGAAATTTGGCTATATCGAATCCGTTCTTGAAATTTGGCTTTATCGAATCCGTTCTTGAAATTTGGCTTTATCAGATCCGGTTCCGGTTTCTAAATTTTACGGGGTTCTTCTCGGTTAAGATTGTCCGTTGCACCACTAATGAATGAATATTATTATACATAAGGGGCACAAAGCTATATTAAGAATAAAACCAGGGAAAAGGAAAGCCAAATTCCAACTATATCCAGAACAACCAAAGAAGAAGGTGAAACATTTGGAAAACAAATCTCCGAAACAAGAAGCTTTTAGAAGAGCATTTATAGATTGGATCTGTTTCGATGGAGTACCTTTTTCAGCTGTTGAAGGGAAAGGTTTTAAACGACTTATAAAAGAAGCTAATAATGAACTCAATATTCCTTCTCGACGTACAATTGTGCGAGATTTGGAACAACGTGTGGAAACTGTATTGATTCCAAGAATGAAGGTAGGTTCAGATACCTCTTCATACACAAATAAATAAATATTGTATATCGCACCATCAAACATTAAACATTAGGCCTACAAGATTCGTACCTTTTTATTACTATAACAGAAATCACTGGTGAATTGGTCGGCATTAATGCACATACGCGGAACTTAATTAACTGATCCATAGATGGCGAGAATCGTCCACAACGAACTCACGGACTTTACACTCAAACTCGTGCAGAAAAATCAACGTGTTCATTTACATGGAAAATCAAACGTTTTCTGTCCAATCGCTAGTCTTAGGTTACGTACTATTGTAAAACAGTGTTTCCATGACCTTCTTAGCGAAGAGAACGTTGTTTCGACGAATGACAATCGTCGAGATAGTGAGGTCACCTTATTACATTAAATTTGAATTTTAGATACGAATATTTATTTATATAGTAAATATTTTAAAAGCTCTTCTAGGTTTGTAGCTCATTTTGCTGTCAAGCAATATATTAAACTTAATATTCTAAAGCGCAATCGTTTTCTTTGAGGGATTATATTTCCTGCGATCGTAGAAGAATCCCGGTCTTTGGTAGTGTACCCACGTAACACTGATTTCGAGTATAAGCTCCCTGGTACAATTTCTTTGTTTGGTTTTGCACTTTTTAATTCAAAAGTTTCCGTTTAATATCAGCGGGAGTAGGACGACAATATTACAGATTTTTATAAGATATTGTGACGCCAACCATCTTGATCAGTTTCAAACTAACATTTTAAAGCATAACATATATTACTAAGTATTTTTGCGTTAATGCCTAATATTTTATTTCTTCAATTGTACGTTATCATTGTAATGTTATGTTTAGGAGCTACTTGGTTCTCTTCAACCTAAAGAAGTTCATTTGACACTGGATATCTGGTCAAGTAGACAGCGTCAGGCTGTAATAGGAATTCGAGTGCGGTTCATCGATAAGAATTGGAACTGGAACAATCTTCATCTCGCTTTTTCTCATTTCCCGGAGAGTCACACGGGCGAAAACATTCTAAATAAAATCAGAATGGTACTAAATGAAGTTGGATTAGATCCTTCATCGGTTAGTATAATAATAATATTTAGCTAAGCTAATACCATAGGCACCACCCTAGACCCAATTCAGCTTGCGACCTTTAATGCCTTATTTACTGGTGGCCGGGTTACAATGCGTAGGAGGGTGGTGGCAATAATCGTATATTTAATAGTTTTATAGAACTACTAAACAATTTAAAATATCATGCGGCAATTACAGATATCCTGCATTTGCGCTGACAATGCAGCCAATATCACAAAGGCACTAAACATGAACAGTATTATTGAACTAGGAACTTGGAAAGTTGTGCCTCCTATTTCCAAAGAAAATACATCAACTACCTCTGATAACGAAGAAGAAATGGTGGGGAATGACGATGACCATTTTAATCGAAACGAAGGTTTAACATTTTTTAATTTATATAAGATTTATTTAAGAGAAAGATTTTCACTTTAAAATGATATACGTTATTGTCTGCTGCTTTTAACTATTACCCTAAGTTTATAATATGCTAGCTCCTTATAAGTTAGCATCGTACATAGGCTATGCGTTAACAGCGATTTTTTCCAAGACCTCCAAGTCGCCATCTAAAGGCTAAAAATCAAAATATTAACTTGCCTGTGAAATTCGGTTTCGTTTCAACGACGGGATCGAAGCTCGTTAAGCTTAACGCGAGTTATCAAGAAGATATAAGTTTTTAACTATGAATATTTTTCGAAAATACCTGTTTATATTGAAATTGATAAAATATTATTCCAAAATGTGGACACAATATTCGTTTTGTTTAAATTTTCGCCAACAAACCCATCATCGTTAGGGTTAGTTCACTACGTGCTAACTTAACGCGCTTCTCTTCATGACTCTGTCTCGCGCTCACGCGCATAATTGTTTGCGCAATGGGGATGTAAGCTAATGATATTCCCGCTAGGTTCGTGGCCTAGCTAGCGGTCCTCTAAGCAGATGACGCGTTCTTTAATATTGAGAAATAATATCGACTGCTTAGAGGACCTCTAGCTCGGTCACGAACCTAGCGGAAAAACCATTAGCTTACATCCCCATTGACGGAAGTTAAAGAAGGTAAAAAGATAGGGTAACAAGTCGCCGCAAGGAGTCGCATATACTGCTTCTGATTTTCTATGGGAGAAATCGCAGTCAACAATAGATCTATGAAGGATTCTAACTTATAGGGAGTATATTATAAACTTATGCTATTACATATATTATTTTCAGAAGCTATTCACACTATCCAACTTTAGTTAGCTGACAACTTGAAAGTGTTGTAGGACGAACTATGCGGGTAATGTGAATGTTTCAGTTGGATAGTTTGAATGAAAAATAAGTCAGGCTAACTAGTCCGCCTCATTTAGTCAGCTGACTAAAATTGGATAGTGTGAATGAGCCTTAATAGTAACACTAAACCTTTAGTTTGTATGTAGTAATTCTTTTCGGTGTAATTTTAGGATGGTGTTCTTTAGAGGAGATATTTAATCCCGAAGGAATAACGGTTGGAGGTGTAACGTCGGAATGCAAGTCAAAAGACGTGGAAGAAGAGACTAACAGTTCATCAGGAGTTGGTTTAAAAACCTCGGACATGGAGGAGGAGCTATCAAACGCCGACTTCGAAACTTCGGATGATGTCGACGAAATTTTATATTATGAAAAAGCGTGGATAAGAAAACGTTGCATAGCACACTCGCTTCAACTCGTGGTGAATGCCGCAATAAATAAATGTAAAAAAACAAAGAAAGTTATAGAGCGCCTGAGCTCTTGGATTACATTTCTCCACCGATCTCCAAAGTGGACTGAAAAATTCAAGGAGATTTCTCCAAAGCAATTAGACGTTAAATCAATCGGGGGCGTCAGATGGAACGCCGTATATATGGCGATGGAACGTTTGGCAGAAGTAATGTATTTTATATTTCGGAAGATATAACAACTGCGTCTTAATTCCAAACATATTTGTTAAGAGGAAACTCTGGGGCGGCGGAAGGGGGTACCGATGGAATGTTGTAAACCACCCCATTTGCGAGCTACCCCCATGTAACCCCACAATTACGGTCTTCCTTATACTACGCTGGGATTTTTTTGAAGTTTGTTCTCCCCTGTAAAACAAGCCTTCCGCCGCTACTGGGGAAACTCATTGAATGTTAGTACCAAATAAAAGCACAGGATCGCAACAATGTTTAAATTTTAAAATTAATTTTCGCGCTGTATTGACTGACGCGGTACTGACGAAATGTTTTGTATCCAGAAGTCAATTATAATAGTGTTTTACTAATCGTATTTCGTCGTAAATTAAGTTAATGACAAAATAGCTATGGTGGTCTTTAGAAGGACTGAAGACCTAAAACGAAATACTAAAGGGACATTTAGAGTAATTTTAGTATGCGAAACGAAACCAAATTAACCACATTTTAATTAGTTAAAAATGTCAAAAGCGTAAATTTTAAATCTAAAACCTGATCTAAATACAAATTTATAAAAATAAAGTAAACTAAAACCTCATACATATACCTGATACCGTTTTCTTACAAAGTTGACCGTAAAATTTGTCAAAATGACGTTTTTGAGCGATGCACAGTGTTCCAGAGAGCCCAAATTTTGGAATAAATTCCACGATAGATTATGTGGAAATATTTTGACATATAGTAACACATAGTACAGTACACTATACGATTTATTAAAATATAAGAACCGAAGCGCTGCGCCCTCTAGCCGCGAAACTAGCTTCCGTGAAGGAATATGGAAAAACCGCCAACGGAAATGGATAGTACATTATTAGAGTAGTCAAAATATAAAATTTCAGCCTTCAAACTTCCTGCAGAGAGGAAATAAGAGTGAAAAAAACAGTTTCGGCCATTTTCAGAAGGGCATTTCTGAAAAACGCGCAAGTTTCGTTTTAAAATTTTTTTGAACTCTAAAAAGAACAATATGCCGAATTTCAATTCTAATTACTTAAATTTGTTGATCTTCGCGCATATTTCAAATAAATGTATCTAAAAACCAAAAAAACAGTTGTCAAGAACAACCACAAAACATTAAAATTTGGGCTCTCTGGAACACTGTGCGATGTATCAAAGTTTGAGATAACCGTTTAAATAGTTCTAAAAATTTAAGATAGGTTTGCTTTGAAACCTGAGACCCATATTATAGTTCAAGTTGCACAATAAAAAAACGAATCCAACTTATTTTAAACGCTTATAAAATGGATTACAAAATGGAAAATATAGTATTTCTCTCAACGTTGGAAAGCTACCAATGAAATTAGTTAAGCGTTTTCGTATGGTACGTCTTGTTCCTAGGCGTGGTATAAACAAGCTGGCCATCTCGTGCTACATAACTTCCAAACCAGAAAGGTTGTAGCGCTAATATTGAAGGTGTTTTATAAGACATTTTGTCCGAAAATAATTACGAATGAAATACAATTGCCTACTTTTTATCGATTTGTTGACCAAATTTAAAGGGAATGTAACCTCTGGTATTTCTGACCACCCCAAGGGTTCCACTATCACCCTCTGCCTTTTTTGGCTTTTGCCACTTGCGGCGCCACTGTGCAGGGAATCTTAAAAACTGAAGGGATCTTCCATAAAGATTGCTTGGCAGGTTGTATTCCCTTTAAATAATAAAAATATTTGTCAAGACTTTTAATTGAATTAGCAGAATTTTTATGAAGTATTTTGTTTATACAACAGATAAATGTGTCCACAATCTGCGCTCAGTATATGTCTGTCTATGTTTATTTTGTCTCTGGTTTCCTATAATATAACATTTTTTAGGATGGAATGATTCAGGCTCTTCGTGAAATCATTCACGAAGCTAAAGAAACAAAACAGCACGCAAATCTGGAAGTACCGCGGGCTAATTTAACACAAACTCTAGGCGAGTTATTGGCTTTACTGAAGCCAATCAAAGTTGCTACCGATATATTTCAGACCAACGGTCCATCGGCGCACTTGGTGATTGGTCAGCTGATGTCGGTTTTCGTGCAGATAAAGGAAACCGTCTCGACCCAATTTAAGTTTTTGAAGGAAGAATTGCAAAAGGAAATGTCTTCAAGGTTCGCCGAAGAAATAAAAGATACACATTATACGGCAGCGGCCATATTAGACCCATTTAAAAAAAACTACAGTTTTCCAAGGTATTTTAATAAAAAAAATATCTAAATCTAAAATATCTAAATAAAATATAATCATTTGAAGGTGTTACTAATACTTTATTGCTAATCAGATATTTACAGCAACCCAACTTGGGATTTTGAAGAATTTATACTCCAGATATGGAAACTGCGCTATCAAAAATTAGAAGCTTTTTCAAGACCATAACCACTACCGATCAACCAGTTAATAAAGAGGATAATCCCCCTCGCATTCAACGGTCCAAAGTATTTCCTGCTTTGTTGGCGCCAAATAAAGCCAATGGAGAAGTAACGGAATCGGCCCCCGAAATTGAACTTCAAAGCTATCTGGCTGAAGGGATTCTAGAACAAGAAGGAGTGATGGCACTCGATTACTGGAGGATGAACGAGCGCCGTTACCCATCATTAGCCAAATTAGCTCGCCATGTGCTTTCGGTACCCGCTGCTTCCGCCGATGTTGAAAGAATGTTTTCAGTGGCGGGAGCAATTATGAGGTATCGGCGAAGTAGCATTAGTCTGAGACACGTGGCCGATCTACTCACATTTCGAGAATACCGGTTTCTTGAAGAAAGTTAAGTTTCATGTAAAAGAACGAAAACATTAAGTTTCGGTGCTCTTCAAATTGAAAAATGTTTAATTTCGAACAATAAAGCGAACCCGGAAAAAAATATTATTAAAAATACTTCTCTTTTCTTATTTAAAATAAAATGTTTCCCTCTAAGCAGTCAAATGGCTATGCTGCCTATATAAGATATGTTTTTCCAAATAGGCCTATACTCTCTCCACACCATCCATGTATCCACGTGACACAAACTCGAAACTGACATTTCTTTAGTCTTTGACAAATGATTTCCCATGTGACTGGTAATTCCCAGCCAAGAATTTTCGCAGACTTACTACCTTCAGTGGCGTAGCGAGGATATTTAGCGCCCAGGGAAAAACTCCCGAATTGGCGCCCCTCAACGTTTTAATACCATAATGAGTTAAATCAATAATCCAACATCCGTTTTAATACTGTGGGTGCCCCTTTGACCATCGGTGCCTGGGGCGGATGCCCCGCCGGACCTTCCCTCGCTACGCCACTGAGTCTACCTTGTTTATATTTAAGGTGCTTTTGAAACAATTATGTTTTAAACTATCAACTAAAGATTTAATGACGTTGACACGGGAAATGATAAAAAACCATAATCTTAAGTATTTTTCCTTGAAAATATTTAAATGTAACACCTTAAGTAACATACTGATAATAAGTATGACACTTCCTATTCCCCCAATGTTATTTTTTAATGATCGTCTTTTCGCCAATGACAACTTAAATCATTACGTGACTTAGGATTAACAAGCTTTCGCAATTGCTTTTAGCCTTCGAAAACTACCAGGCAACAATACCCGGGAAATCACCGCGTGATACAGCCAAGCTCATTGATAATTGAAATGCTTCCAAAAGTCTAAATAACGCTTACATTGAGAAAATAAAGATGAATTATTGAATCGGAAGATAAAAATAACTATTATAAACATTCGCATGATTTCAGAAGGTATTATTTTCGAATTTGAAACAAATGTCTTTTCACTCGTATTGATAGCAATCTGAAACTGGCGACTATTTTTCCAACGGATATAGTAAGAAAGTGCACATTTCCGAATCTTACAATTACGCAATCGCGCTACGACGGACTATCATTAACCGATAGAGGTTTGTGTCATACTTAAGCGTATTATGTTACTCATGGTAACAACAAAATATATTCTACAACAATTTCCTGTTGGCTTTCTTAATTTGTACGATATTTAATATTTCAACTCATCTATTAAAATATATTTGACTAAACATATCAACTAAATTCTATGCCCATTGCGGTGTTGTCGATGACCTGTGTTCAGACAAAACAGTAAAATAAAAACAAAACGAATCTGAAGAAAGATGCGCCATTCGTCATCAGTTTCGTAAGCTTTGAGAGGTGCTTACTTTTAATTTTTCGGAAACATCCTGCATCTGAACCATGAGATTATCCCAATGGCAGCGTACTATGGCATTACCAGTCCCGTTGATAATAATTGGTCAAAGCTCTAAGCACGTTTGGGGCAGGTTATTTGGACTTAGATCTGCCCCAAGAGAGATAAATTTCGATAGTTCCCTTAGAATATACGACCCCTCCCCCCGAAGAGGCGAGCACGTCTTCTCATCCACTAGCCTCCACTCCTCTCCGCTCAAACGTAACGTTTTCTAAAAATCGATTCCACCTTGAAAGAGTTTAATTGACTACTTACAGTTATCATTAATTTATGATATTAGTTTCATGTCGAACGCCTCATAACGCGTGTATACTATAATAGTAAATTCTGATGGTACTGGTACCGTTGATGAAAGTACTTGAGCCATTGATGATAGTATTTGAACCTTCAATCACTATTCAAGTACCATTATTGACGGCGCCGATGCCATCCTCGTTGGCCAGTGGCGTCACCAGGCGGTTTTAGGCGGCGCTTGACCTGCCTGTTATATTTCAAAAGCGCCACCTAAAATACCTTAAAAGCGCCACCTAAAATATATTAAAAGCGCCACCTAAAATATATTAAAAGCGCCACTTAAAATATCTTAAAAGCGCCATCTAAAATATCTTAAAAGCGCCACTTAAAACGAAACTACTCGCTATTCTCCTATTCTAAGCCAAAGATTTTTTTGCGATGCCCGTTTACCTGGTGAAAGAAAATCTCAAGAATCACATCAAATAAGGTTTCAGGGGCGTGACGAAAATGATCAGATATAACTAAGATTTGAAGGGGATTCGAGGATTGTGCCAACTTTATCGGAATTTTCGCGCGATCTTGGTATTTTCCTTGAAAAGAACGATTCCAACTAAGGTTCGTAGAAGATTTGTGCGCATACCAATCTTGGGCTCGGTTAAGCTCCCCTTCGCCCCCCCCAGGATGTCCCTGCAGGGCTTATGGCTTAAACACCCCCAAACTTGAAACCCTAGCGACGCAACTGTCGTCAGCCCAAGTACCATCCTCGTCGTCGGCGCAAGTACCATCCTCGTCGTCGGCGCAAGTACCATCGTCGTCGTCGGCGCAAGTACCATCCTCGTCGTCGGCGCAAGTACCATCCTCGTCGTCGGCGCAAGTACCATCGTCGTCGTCGGCGCAAGTACCATCCTCGTCGTCGGCGCAAGTACCATCGTCGTCGAGGTACAGTTGGTTGCACGAAAAAGTTCCTAGGTGAATTAGTTTCCCAGCGTCCGTCGTAGGTCGAGGGCGCCAACGGACGCAGGGAAGCTAACTTACCCTGGTTTTTTTTGCGACCAACTGCACCATCATCGACGGCGCAAAAACCAACAACACCGTTACGACCAGGCTCTAGATATATAGCCATTGGCGACTACCACCACGCGCTGCTATTTTCAGCGCGAAACTGCAACGGCAGAACTCTGGTTTTGTGACCTTAAGTCTTGGTACGCCACTGACTGTAAAACAAAAAAGGTGTGCCCTTTTAAAATTTGGTTAAAGCAAAAAACAGAAATGTGCTGGATAGCAGATTCAAACCTGTGTACTAATTGCTTAGTTGTGATAGATCCCTTTATTTTAAATGTTCAAACGTCTATCTGGTCTACTTTATGTAGCCGAGAGAGATAAATTGGTTACCGGGGACGTGAGCGACCGCATGCAATCCTTATGCCGATTTAATCGGTAGCGTCTCCTACTGGCTTAGAGAACTATAGGAGAGCAAAACTTTTCCGTACGTTCACAAAAAATCACTTGCCGTTCCGGTAAGAGGTAACATTTCACTAAAATGTGAACGCAACAACGAAATTATTTGAATCGAACCATCTCGGCGCGGAAAGTGCTAAAAGAGAGGAATAATTACTCCGCTCGCAATAATCCCGCTCGCCGTAAGCGAATTTGAAAGAACACGGCATCTCTTCGCTTAGAGAGAATACGCTCTGCGTATCGAGAGCGAACTGGCCGAGAGCAAGATACCTCTCGCTCGCATTGAACACGCTATTGCGTTTACTGCGTAAGGCGGCTTTTTCCTTTGTTTACGTTTGCTCTAAGTTCAAGCACCTTTCAGCGACTTGAACACTCACATGATCGAGAGTGATCACATCTTTTGCCCAGGTCTGCCATGAACATAACCTTTTAAAAAAAGAGAACGTTGAGCGTAGCTGTAGTTAACTCCTGAAACCTTCCCAGATGTTGCATTGCGACACTGTCCAAACACGGATTCAATGGCGCTACCATTAATACGACCCGGAATAATGCAATATCCCGGATGTTCCTTGAGAAAACCTTTTTTAAAATCTTTAAAGCCGAAGATCATAATTCGTAACAAATCCCATGTTTGAAACGAAAGGAATGCCTTTTGTATTGGTGAATTTAAATTGATATGAGGGAAGGATTCCAATACATCAGTGATCGAAGTCTCAGAGAAATCAAATTCTTCTTCTACTGACTCCAATACTGAGTGGTCTAGGTTATCTAACCGCACTCGCTGGAGTATTCCTTCTTCAACAATTTTGTTGCAGGCAAGCAAATACTCCCGAGCCATCATTATTCCATGTCTATTTGGTGGAAAATTAGACGTTTTGGGAGGGTTTGCAATTTCAAACAAAGCTTTTAATAGAGTTCTCCTTTTTTGAAAGTTAAGCTTCTGGATCAATCCCGTCACAAACATTTAAATTTCCCTTTGTAGAAACATATCTAAGGTTTGACTGTGGTACAACATATCTCTAAAACAAATGCAGATCCTCTGACACTCTCCAACCATCTAATTCCCATATAAGAGCTGGTTTGTATAATATTCTTCGACACCAAAACCTGAAAACTCGCTCTTAATGTATTCTGAACAATGTTTGATTCGCTCACTTCAGTTACAGTCCGTCTTGAATTTATTGAGTATGTGTGGTCCCTAGAAACATCTTTTTCAACTCCTAAAATAAAAATTTCCAACTTGAAATTCAGAAATAATTTCGAAATAGGCCTTATCTCAATACAGTTCATCTCACCTTTAACGTTAAGCCTTGGTACTACAGCTACCTTTGGGAAATACAAATGAGCTAATCGGGTTATTAATTAGGCGTAGTTATTTCTAAGTTCACTATTATATATTAAATCGACATTTAAATAAAAAACGGCTTTATTAATATAGGAACGCTAAATCCGGAGTTAAATCCATCGAAGTCGCCATATTTACCGCTAAAAATAAAACCAAGAGATAATTTCGCCGCTACTCTGCAGATGGCGGTCATGACCTAAAATTTAAAAAATAGACGCGAGTAGGCGGAGTTAGGTAGTACAGCAGCTTAGCCTAAGTTCAATGCTATCGTAGTTTGTTCTTAGTAAAAACGTAAATTTGTTGTTGGTCTTAATATTGACACAGGTCCGTTTGAGATACCGAAATAACTTTGGGAGAAATTGAAAGGAAATATACAAGGTGTTTTTTTGTACGAAAATGCAAGTTTTCTCAAAAACTATTGAAGATAGTTTTACTATTATCTAGATAAAACGAATCGTGTAAAATATAAATTAAAAAAATATCCGAATTGATATTTTACCTGATATATTATATTCGGTCCTACGAACTCTTGAAATGTTTCTTCGTTTCTGATGTGATCCACAAATGATGAATAGCTGTAATCTTTAATTTGAATTTTCTTTCTTTCTTCACCGAAACACAAAAACAAACAAACCATTTATCCATGTTAAATAAAAGTCAAACAATATCCCGATCTAAATTTTCTCTGATTATCGGAAAGATTTATAACTACGCTAGCATGAGACAGTCTAGAAGTAAAAATAACTAAAAGTGCAATTGGACCACATACTATTTATAAGACTTTCAACGAATTCCAAAATGTTAAAACGTATTTTGGTAAGATACATTTTCCAAACAAACTAAAAACGATTAAATAAATCCAAAACGTATTTTCGTACTAAAAAACGTTCTTTTGGTCGAACCCAAAAACCAACTATCCCGATGAAACTGATATAAATAGATGAGTTTTTGTTGTTATTCGTTTCGAATCTTAGTATGAAATAGGAGGTAGAATTATTGTATAGTTAGTGATTTATTTTAAGAAATATTTTTCTAATATGTTAAATTAAACTGAATTATTTTTCATTAATTACCCACGCCATGCTTACTTTAATAACATATTTAAATTAAACGTTTAGTTATCCATTTTCCTACATTTTATTAAACATAATGACCAATTCTAATCTCGATATTGAACTTTTTATAATTAAATAGATAAAATTATCATGAGTCATTAGAAATTACGAATATATCTGTTTATCAAATGAAGCAGGACATATCAGGTAATATGTCCAAAGATAATAGCGGTTACTAACTTAAAATTTTGTATTATATTAATATACAATAAATTCAATTAAGGAAACCACTTAATGAAGCTAACTCATTTTTAATTAAAATAAATGATATGTAATTAACGCTAAAACAATTTACAAAATATGTAAATATCCGACGTTGTGTTGAAACTATTTCTCCCATCCCTGAAGAAGGAAGAATAGTTTATCCGATATTTAAATAACTTTATTGTACATTTTTAAACGATTTTTACGTTTTATTTTTTCAAAATAAAATAAAATAAGGGTACGATTTAAGCCGTTAATGCTTTAAACATTTCTCAAAACGCAAACAAATAAAATAACCGCAAAATGTTTAAATATTATATTTTTAAATAGAAGTATATACCCGAGAAATTTCAGCTTTAATTGAAAAAAGATTATTCAAATAATACTTAATTTTACACTAATTGAACTTAATATTTTCGAATAATTATTTAAAAAATAATGATTATTTTAGTAATCATATTTATGAATAATTATATGAAAAATAATTTTTTATAACAATAACTTGAATCCTTAAAATAAAATTTGAAATTACATTAAATAGTAATTGAATTTTTTTTATTTTTGCGCTAATCTTTCATAGTTTGGTTTATTAAACTAATGACTTCAAACTGTAATTTTTGGGGAAAATTGGTTTCTTGCACCATGATTTGCGTAGAATTTTAATTCCTCGAACAATATATTTTCCTTAAATAAAATTTGTACTATAAAACAGTTACTCTAAGACATTCCTAACAGTAGGATTTTACGGGAAATTTCCATTTTACGTTCGAAAGTGAACCATCATGAAAACGGCCAATTCCGAGTTTTCTCTAAGGCTCCCGACACGTGGGGGGGGGGGTAAATCGTGGTTTTCTCTAATCCCTATTTTCTTCGTTCATGAAAACTTAGTGAATATTCTGCGAAAGGACGTCAAAATTAGGGCAGCGCCAGTTTTCTATAGTTGTGTTATATGTACGTATTGCGCTAAGAAATTTGGAATACTTTTAACTCATATGCGAAATAATCATTCACATGATCGCAACTTCTCTCTCATTTGCGGATTAGAGAACTGTGGAAGATATTTTACCCAGATCAAAATTTATCATCGGCATGTCAGATATAAACATAAATCCCTTTAGAAGCGGCGGAAGTTCAAAGTCACCGCATACAGTAAATGCAAGATCTCCTCAAATACGTGATATGCAATTGAAAACCGGAACTAATAGATTGGTCACGGTGCATGAAGGTATGCATTTGTTTGAATGTTTAAGAACAAAATATATACAAAAATATTTAACATCTAAATATATTTGGTATTTTTGAAGAGGTTTTTCTCGTTGGCATTGCTTTTAAATTTACTTGCCTTTTCAATTTCAAAAACACTGAAAATATGCACAGACAACTTCATTCCTAAGGGCTAATCAGCACGACATGATTTCCATGTTAGATAATTTGATTAAGGAGAGAGATTCTAGCTCTTCTAGTAAAAAACCAACTTATGACCTAAACTACTTCGAATTGCCAATATTAACAACAGAAAAGTTAGAAGATCTAGAAAAGAAATGGGAGAATAATGATTAAGCAAATCGCGTTGTATATATCGCATTCTTTTTAAAACAAATTGTGCATTTTCTTAAAAAAATATTTTTTAACCATTTAGATTTGTGGGCAAAATTGAACTACAGCGGCCTCATGTAATTTTGCTTTTTTTGAGCGGAGAATGTATCACTTGACGCGTAGATTACAAAACTATTTTTTTAGGGCCGCAAATGATAATTTTTTAATTAACTTAATTTTTAAAAAATAGTCATTTTAGGGGATTAGTAACGTTTTATTTAAAATATAGTTTCGTCGTGTATCCGTCGACACAACTTTTCAGACGCACCCCAGCCCCATTCCGAGCATTGACGGTCGCCCTTCTGTAATCGTACCTAGTGGCATCGTAATTAGTGAAAACGTAACAACTTAAATAGTAACTCCCCGTATTGGCGCCTGACGGTGCCGCGCACTGGCTTCGCTCAAGCGCTGGGGGCGTGCGGCGCCTCCCCAACTCCCTAATAAAAAAAGCGATGGGCCATCTATAACACGACCTAGAGGACAGTACCAAGCCTTACGCATCAAGTATATACTTTTAATATCAACCTGAAATAAGCGTGTGTGGCCCAAAAATACAAAACACCTAGAAAATGAACAAAACCTGTAATTGATTTTATAAAGTACTGGAATATCACTTTGTGGCCCAAAAATACAAAACACCTAGAAAATGAACAAAAACTGTTATTGATTTTATAAAGTACGGGAATATCGGGAATATAACGTGGAAATTATTAGGACACCGAAACTGTGGGGTCGGCGAACACACGACGGAAATAAGTACAACGAAACACGTGAAAATGCCCAAAAATGTAATTTTTTTAAAATTACATTAAAAAATTAAATTATCATTTGCGGCCAAAATAAAAATACCCTCGGCATCTACGTGACAAGTTATAACAGGCGCAACCAAAATTAATATAAAAGTCAATGAAAATGAGAAATTTTTTAAAATAAAAAAATTAAATGATCATTTGCGGGCAAAATAAAAAATACCCTCGGCACCTACGTGACAAGGTCTATCAGGCGCAACCAAAATTAATATGAAATTCTATGAGGCAGCTGTTGTTCACTTCACCCGATTTGTGCCTTAATTCAAATTGGTGGGAATACAGTGAACGATAGTGTAAAAAGAGTACTAAGAAATATATTTTATGATGAAATTGCGGTTCCGTACAGCTACGAAGGGAAAATATTGAAAAAAAGGTTTTGTGACCTTCACATTTGCAAAACTGTTATTTTTAATTATCTGTTAATTAAATTTACTTTACATATTTAGTCTATAATTCTGATCTGAGTAGCCCATAAATGAAAGAAAATTAATTCACAGAAATAATTACATTTTTATAATAATTTGTATTCAATGAAATCTCTGCGCGTGCGTGATATACCGGAGGGTGAAAAATCAAATACCTATGGCAGAAATCCAAACCAATGACGTACACCTTGTTCATTGGCCTATACCGGGGCCAAGCTATGTGATTTTTCACCCTGTGTTATGTCATTCATGAGCAGCGATTTCCTTCATTAAAAATAGAATTATGCAATTTTAAATGTACCTGCACAATAACATTAAATTCAGATTCTTTAAATGACTACAGGTTATCAGTGGCATTGCCAGATATTAAAGGGGGGTTGTCAAAGTATATTGGAGGAGAATCCAGAAGGGGTGAAACTTTTAAATCTAAAGTAGGCCCAGGGTGGAGCACAGAAAGGCCCCCTTGTCTATTCCACTGCGGGTTATCAAGAACCTATTAAAAATTTGTTGTTATGGAAATGCTAGGGCAGAATCAAAAATAAAGAAATTAGAACCTTCCAAAATTGTTTGGCTGAGACCTTTTTTGTGGCCTTGGTAGTCCAATGGGTAGGGCGTGGGACGGAGACCCAAAGGTCACAAGAACTCTTCGGTATATCATGCATGTGCAGTGATATCCTTGATTTAAAAAAATTGTTAGGAAACACAAAATGTCCGGGATTTGTTTAGACAGCTTGGTCCAGAATTATTTTACGTAATGTTAAAAATCTCTTGTGGAACATTTTTAGGTTAAATATAATCATCCTGCTATTTGCATGCATATTTATATACTAAAAGTAATTATGCATTTTTATTTAGCTTCCGTTATAAAAATTAACACTGAGACAGCGGAATCAAAGATTGAATTTCAAATTAAATCATGACTGAGACACGCTGCAGATAGAATCAAATAAAAAAACACTGAAAATAGAAACCTCATTTTGTGAAATTAATAAAATGCTTATAGAATGTAACATTGAAGTTATTCTTTGAATTGAATGTGATCAAGATAAATTTACAACAAATATGCTGCTAGGGTTTAATTTAAACTTCCAAAACATTGAAAACACCTACATGTATTAATGCCATAATCCAATAACGGTAATTATGATTATAGTAAAGAAAGTAAAGTACAACTTCCTGCCTTAGGTGAGTAATATAATAATTCTGGTATTTTTTTTATAAATAACAATTTTTACTATTAAACTTGTGATGTAAAATAACTAAATGAATTCCACAAGCAATTGTATTAATGTAAAATATAAGTTTTCTAGATATTTTTTATCATTTTTCAGCCAATTAAATTCAAACATTAAATACATGATGGCAGTGTGTCAGAATTTATAGCCCGGTGTACCTAGTAACAGATACCATACCACCGGAGGCCTAGCATCATAGTGGCCTACGCCAGCGTCCACCTAGCCCAGACAGGTGTCAAATCCAGCATGGGTAGCAGAACCCTACTACTGATGGTCGCACCTTTGAAGCAAGCCACTCAACCCAGAATAAGGTGCAGCAATGGGTGGACCAATCCCCACTTCGCACACAGCAGTGGGATTAAGAATGGATGATGTAGCAACTCCAGCCGACTATGGGGGCAGGGGGTCAAGCCCTTTGGAGTAGAGGGAAAGTAAGGTCGACACTCCGAACCCGGGTTCGGGTTCGGGTTCGAGTACGTGTTTAGGGATTTAAGGGGTGAAATGGGGGTAAAAACTTCGAAAAGTCAATGTATTTATGATATTTCTCGCGACGATTTGTTTTTTGTGTACAGGCCAGCTTGTTTCTTTATCTCCGCTTATCTCGAGTGACACTTGAACGTATTTCTTATCACGTTTTATCGTACGGAATAAGTTGAAATGATGTAAAAAGTGATAACCTGAGTGGGAGATCGCGCGGATTACCCGGATTATTTGTTCTATATGGTAGGTCCCAATTTCATCTTTGGATTCGGGGTCTGATACTACGTACGCCAAGTGATTGAGTCTAGTCCGACAATATAGGGTCCATCAAATTTTGGAGATAGTTTACGGGAAGGATGGGCACGCGCTACGGATTGTATATGGGTTTTAAACCAGACTAATTGTCCTATATTGAGAGTGAGGGGGCGTCTTCTTTCGTCATAATGCGCTTTACTTTTATCTTGTGCATTTTTCACTCTGTTTTTAACTTGTTAGTACGCGGCATGCAATTCTTGCGTAAACGGGGTGGGATCATTGTTTGTTTCGTCTAATTCAAATGGGAGGGGGTCATCAGGTAACCGCGCTTCTCGGCCAAAATTTAAATAAAATGGGGAGAAACCAGTGCCATCATTGGCGCTACTGTTCATAGCTAAGCGTATTAAGGGTATATTTTGATCCCAGTCAAGGTGATCGCTACCAATATAGGTGGCTAACAAACGACCAACCACTTGATTGTAGCGCTCTGTGGCGTTACTTTGGGAATTTATATAGGCTGGTAAAACTATGTTTAATTCTTAATAGGGTATTCACTTCTCCAAAAATATCGCTGATAAATTGCGGTCCATGGTCGGAAATTATGCGAAGGGGCATTCCGTATCTACATATTACTTGATCTAGGAAGGCTTTTGCTACGTTCACGGCCGTAGCCTGAATCAGGGGAACAACTTCGACGGTTTTTCTTAAGTAGTCTACCATTACTAATAATTGGGTGTTACCAGTAGGGGAAGGAGGGAATGGTCCAATTAGATCTAACCCAACTAATTCCCATGGCCTATGCAGGATACAGCTCATCATAAAACCTACCTTTTTTCTTCTCTCGGTTTTGGTTGTCTGACATATTACGCACGTGTGAACATAATCTTCTATTTCTTTTCTCATCCCTTCCCAATAATATTTCGCTTTAATCCATCCCCATATGTCCCGCGTATCGGGCGTCGTGATAAGTCTCAATTACATTTTTCTTTGCGGAGAGGGTACTACTAATCGGGGATAAAAATCGTTCTCGGTGAGTTTCGTATAAATTAAACCATTTAAATTTACATATTTAGGGTGTTGCGCAACTAATTCAGGGTCGTTATAAAGATTGGTTAACTCGGGGTCTTCTTTCTGTTTAATTTCCCATTGTTCGTGATCTAAAACCGTAATTATTGTCTCTTGTGGAAGGGGATCTGTTTGTATCGCCAAGAGGTGTTCTGGGAATAAATCGGGATCTGAATTACGTGGATCTTCATCTATTAAAAATCGATCATCTGTGACTTCCTCAGAGTCGGGGGTCGGATTTTCATTTAAATCTTCAATTTGAATTCGGGAAAACGGGTCTGCTAAAGTATGTTTTCGACTGGGCCGATACACTATTTGGTTTACACGCTCTTCTATGATGGCTTGTTTGGCCGGGGAAACTATATGGGGCTTGAATTATAGGGGGGTTGTTCCCTGTGTCTATGCTGTGGGTTAACAAATGAGTTTTCCCTGGTTTATTCGTTACAACTTGGGGATTCCTATCAATTAATTCTTGCAACTCTTCTTGTTGAGAATTATTCAAATTAGGGTTGGGTGGCGAAGTCGCGTTAGTAGAGGGTGGAAGGGGTGGTCTTCCTCGAGCCGTAGTCTCTATTAGGGGTAAGCCCCATTTCATCCCATGTAAATTTATGGTTAACATTCCGTCGGGAATTGAGAGGATGCCTTGCATAGCATTACAAAAATCTACTCCTAGAACCATGGCGAATTTAGATTGATCCATTACGTAAAATGGGAAATCTCAACTGGGGCCTACTCTATCATGCAATTGGAGATGTAACATTATGGGACCTCTTGCTTTTACAGGGTTGCCATACGACGCGGAGGCGAAAGTTGTGCGGGGGAGGTTAGCGTAATCGTGATGGGGATAAAACTTCCGGGCTACTTCTAACATTACGAATGAGCACGCCGCTCCTGTATCTATCATCGTCGAAATACGGCCCTGGGGGTAGTAAATGGCCAGGCTAGTTGTACCTGGGATATGATACTGGACTGCGTGGATACTCGTTTCACTAGGCTCTAATTCTACTACGGTCCTTAATTTAAATTCGAATTAATAGGGGGACGCTTAAATTTTGATTTCATGTTTGGGTCTGGTATCTACTTAATTTAGTGGGGCATTCTCGGGCATAATGATCAGGAGAGTTGCATAAAAACCAATTACGGGTTGGTTTGAACATTACTATATTTGGAGGCGGACCTCTATTAGCTGGGTCAGGGAGTGTATATCACGGTTGAAAAGGTGGTCTCGGAGTATCTTGCCGATTCGTCGGTTGATAGCGGGGTTTCCTATTCGGACATTCAAATACTTGGTAGCCATCTTTCTTACAATAATTACAAAATAAAGGTTGGTTTAATTGGGGAGGGTTTATTTCTTTCTCAGCCGGGGGGATTTTTTCTAAGACTCCCAATACCGGTTGCAATTGTGTCATAACTAACATTAATTCTCTTACGCTCTCGCATGTCTTAAGGTTCAGAAGGGCTTCATATTCGGGGCGTAATCCAAACACTATCTGTTGTAACTTCATCTTTTCCGGCGGTAGATGGGGTAATTGGGCATATAATTGCATCATATTTTCTATAAAGGTTACGGAATTTTCATTGGGGCTATGTTTCCTGTTTTCGATATCTCTACCTATTTTACGGGCATAGGTTTCATCGATAAAGGTTTCTTTAAAAAGAGTTTCGAACTGTTCCCAGGTTTGGAATTGGCTACAGCTTTCCCTATACCATAATTTCGCTTTCCCTTCTAACACTATGGGGAGGTGGGTTAATAACTTATCGGCCGAAGATTGGGCCACGATCGCGTATATATGGTTTATAAGAAATCTATGGGGTCGCTTCCGTCGCTGCCGTTAAATCGGACTTTTATCGCGGGTAGTTTTAAGGAGCTCTGCCGTCTAAAATAACTGGGATCCTCACGGTGTGAAATTCTTTCGGACGCGGGCGGAGGTGGGGGGTTTACATTTGCATTTCTTAAGGGAGTTCTTGGCTCGTACCCTTCCCCTGATAGGGTAAAATGTGGGGCCCGGCCTAATTCTCTTAACCCGCGTTCTATCTCGTTACAGTACGGGTTTCTCTCTTCGGAATACGGTTCGCTATCTTATTACCTCGGGGATAAAAATGGGTGGAGCGCGGATCACTCGCGCCGTCCTGGGTTGAAGTTTGATACGGGACGGTAGTGTTGTTATCTCCGATGGATTTAACTAGGGTTTCTCCGATCGACTCTATTCGGGCGGTCTTTCTCTCTACTTCTTGTAAAACGGCGGTATTTTCTGGGATAATTGTTGGCCTAACTGCGCTATGCTCTCGTTATTTTGACGTGCTAAGTCTCGGAGATATTGAACTAACTCGGGTTCGGGAGATTTTACTATAAAAGTGGCCGATTGAACTCTTTGGTTCGGAAGCTCGATTTCGTTTTCCGACGATTCCGGGGACGCTGCTGGGGCTTTTCTTTGATCTCGAATTGAGGAGGCTAATTCACGCAGCGATTCATTTAGGGCTTGGTTCTGCTGATAAGCTATATCTTGCATCGCTCTATTCTGCTGCACTACGGCCTGTAACGTTGGGTCTGGTGTACGAGGAGGGGGTGGTCTTTTAACTATAAACTCTTCTATTATTTTATTTATTATCGCCCACATAAATCTACACGGGGTTTTGATTAAGGGACCTCTTTTTATCCAAATTAACGACACGGCGGTCATTAATGTACTCACGAAATAAACAGCCATATAGGGGGACATATCCATTACTAGCCAATAAAGGTTCTCTATTACGTCATAGGCTATCATTTTGTCTTTTAATTCTGGGATCTTTTTATCAATTAAATATCCGACACTATCGGGGTTTGGAAAAAATGAGAAATTCTCAATCAAGTTTTGGTTCATTCGCCACAACCTATATCAGCTTACAAACTAGTTACATAAATGTTAAACAATAAACATGCGGAAATGCGTGCAAATAAAAAAGTTTGGGGGTACTCTTTGGGTTTCGTTACGGCAACTAAAAGTTCTGGATAACTTGTACGGGGGATAAGTATACTTTTAAAAATAATACGTGTTCTCTAGGACAAAATAAAGTAATACGGGAATCTTACGGGGGAGAGGGGTAGAAATATCAATTAACATTTCAATCAATAAATCTCATCAGTTCCTTTTAATCACTGTCCATCCGGTGGCGCCATTATATTACCCCTTCGCTCCACGCGTATCGTTTATATTACGACGTAGCAGTGCGTTGATGATAATAAGTAAAAGAAAGATGATAATGTCGGACAGTGATTAGGATACTCAATGAAATTCTGGATTAAAATGCTTTTATTGACACATAATATAACACACAAATGAATAATATAAACAAAAAGTTAAACATGAGATTTCTTACGTAAATCAGGCGTATCCTCGGGATACTTGGTAGCCATGGTGGGTGATAGATCTTTTAAAATTGTGGCGGTTAAATAAAATAAAGAGAGAACTTGCGGTAAACGCGAGGGGCTAACCACTCTTCGAAAGTCTGTACACCGGATTACGCTTAGATTACCACTGCCAAAGGCAGGGACTTCGAAGATTACGCGTATTCCCATAAGTACAGTCAAAGGTACGGCTCTGTACACCGACTACGCGGAGTGATCAGCCCCTCGGGTAAACGCTTAAATTTACTTCGAGATTTTTAATACTATTTATCGGGGTGGCTCAAAACTATACTGACGTGGCTAAGGTAAATATCGTTTAAGATACAGTTCTGTGTTCGGGGCTAGGTTTTTATACTGGTCGGAATAAAAGAGTATTGTACGGGGCTCTCGACACGGGGCTGTTCTCGGGACAGGAAATTGACAAAACACTTGGTATTGGAGGAATTATTGGAGAGTATCGATTTAACATGGTTTTAGGGGCTCTAGACTCAATCTTTTCTTCCGTCTAGGGGGGTGGGAAAGTCGGGTGTCGGAAGTGTAGGCTTGGTAGTGGTTTTTACTTGCAGTTATGGTTTCTTGGGGGGTTGGAAGGCGGCGCTATTTTCTATTGGAGGGGTCTCTGTTTCTACCCATTTGGACGATTTTCTCGTTTTCGTCCTTGGCAACGAAGTTTGAGGGATTTTTCCAGAGCCGAATATGACCTTTCACAAGGCAGGGGTTAGGTCGGCCACTTCATAGGTTGCGTGGAAAGGGGGGGGGGGAATTCGGACCCTCCTTCTTGCCCAGAACTGTCGCCTCATGGTGCAATCTGACCTTCTGGGTGGATATTTTATTTTTTCCTGGCGCCGGATTGTCTATCAGGGGGAAGGTAACACTAAGGTGGGACAATGAATAGAATAGATTCGCTAAATTCTGGTTTTAACTAAACTTTTCGGATTTTTAGGGGTTTTTTAATTTTATTTTAATATTTAGAATTTTAAATTATATATATTTTCTGGGGCTTTCTAACCATACCACGCATGGCATATCAAGTATAGTAGGGGTTAATTAAGTGTATTAAAGGCTTTTTATTAATTGGGGATTTTTGGTTAAAGTTAATGTATACTATGGGAAATTATCGTATATAGGATTATGGGATACACAAATGAGAAACACTCTTAATTCTACTAACATTCATAAATGGGATACACAAAACGAAATTGTTTTAAAAATAAACAAATATATAAACCAAAAAACTTTTTTCTCTTGCCATATGGCTCCACAGGGGTAACAACATGTTTCAATTTAACTTTTTAAGTTTATTATTCAATACTCTCACTGAACGGTTCGCCTAAAGCTTTATTTCATACTGTTTTATTTTATATATTTAATTTGTAATTCCAAAAGTAAGATTTGGATAGATATTAAAAATAAGCTTCGAGTACATTTTGCATCCGATAGTCTTAATTGTTTTTTAAGGAATAGTATTAAATTGCTTAGTTTTATTTTGCTTCTGATTTAAAAATTAATTTTATTGTTTTTTTACATTTGTATAAGGATGGTTATTTAATTTTTTAATAGTTTAGCTCGAAATTTATTTTGTTATATAAAAATTAAATAACTAAGTTTTGTTATTTATATGTTAACTGCTAATACTTAAGTTTCCAACTTACGAAAACTTATTGTAAAAATTTTATAACCTTATATAATAAATTTAAATTCTTAATTTTTATGCAGAGTTCGTGTTATTACAATCAAATTGTACACTTGTTGCTGGATTTTTTCCATTATCTTGTATTTTAATGTTTTGAATAAAATTTTGATATCAAGTTTGGCTTTTTAAATTATTTGTTCAGAATACGATATCCAATAAACGTCCTAGTTCCATCCCTATTGAGCCATGATTGAACGAAATTAAAGGCCTAACGACATCTTTAGGTTTTATAGAAAGACATCCAGGGGACGACCGCCGTAATCGCCGTTGGACGTCCGAAAACTCGTCCCCGGGACGTACTACGGCTCTAGACAAACCGGACATTTGGTCGTCCTTTAACGTCCAACCGACATCAACCCCGGATTTTGGGATGTCTTACGGACGAAGGCAAGATCCGAGTGTGACGTCTATCGGATGTCCAAAGGACGTTTTTGTGTTTGCTGGGAAATTGAAAGCGTTTTAAACTTGAAATCTACGGCTTGATTGAAAATTAAATGGGTTTTAAATGTCAAATTTACGGTTTGATTGGAAATTGAATGTATTATAAATGTGAATTCTACGGTGTGATTGGAAATGTGTGACTTTAAGTGATTATTAGGTCCTGGTGGCTCGCGTCAATTTCACTATTGGGTTGAGTCAGGAGGCGTTAGTAAACGAATGGAAATAACTTAAATGAGGCACGTTGATTGTCTAGGGGTTTGATCTTTGAAATAGGCTTAAGATAAAGAAAGGTGCTGAAATGAGTTTTCTTCTTATCATATTTTAATACCAATTACGATCGGGTAACAAAACCACAAATAACAATAAACAAAATTAAAAAACATGCGTTAACAATACACAATAAATCAAAAATAAGGATTAGGTTAATCAAACGTTTGCTGTTAAAGAAATTGAAAAGAAAAGGGGTTTTCGGTTTTTAACGATATCCCAGGAGGGAAAACACGAAATATCCAATCAAGGATAAAATAAAACCAATTCAGTTATTAAATTACTAATTTTTAACAAGTCCAAACAAGGACAGACTCATATTAAGGAGTTTATATTATAGGGGCATATTCCCCAATCAAATTTAATTATTGTGCAAGTATGTACTTCACATTTTGGTCATTAATTCGTAAGAATTAATAACGTATGGTAGTAAATTAATATAAAATAATTACGAAAGTGGCGCGCTGGTCGGCCCATTGCTGCACCTTCTGCTGGGTTGTGCGGCCATCAGTAGTGGGGTTCTGCTACCCATGCTGGTTTTGTCACCTGTCCGGGCTTGTGGACGCTGGCGTTGGGCATTATGATGATAGACCTCCGGTGGTATGGTTTGAGTCTTACCGGTACACCGGGCTATAAATCTGACGCATGTCCATGTTGACATCTCGTCGTTGTTTTCGTGATGAAGCGGAGATTGTGTAGGCGCCGTGCAGCGAGTTACCGAATGGGCTATTCGCCTCTTTTTCTAACTGTCTTGCTGGACGCGCATATTATTTAGGAATCCGAAACATTTACTGGACGCGCAAGTTCGAAGCATTGCACGTTTTCGGAACTAAGTCGAGTCGCCATTCGGGAGCGGGACTGATTTTGTCTCTCACGATAGATTGATATTTTTCATCTCTCTCCGGTCTTTTCGAAACGTTCGTTTTTTGTATATTTTTCGTTGAAACAGTCTTTGGCGCGGGTACCAACGTGGTTACCAATCAGGTTCCAGTGGCACTGATAAAAATAGGTCACGATGGATATGACGTGACCCCTTACACTTAGGATTGGTGGGTTCATGGGGAAGGCCAATAGCCAAGCCCAACCCTTTAACTTAGTTCTGGTTCACACACTCTGTGAGAAAAACAAGGCGCACATTGGGAAATCCCAATTATATAGACGACCCTCGTCAAAGTTTCCAAGAAGAGAAAATACATTCGCGAAAAGAAAAAATATATATATATACCGACAGTAAGCAAATACATCTTTCGTGGTAAAAATAGGTACTGGGTAATTGGCAACTCATTTATATTTATAAAATGAAGGGAACCTGGGGCAGAAGAGAGGAAAAACTATCTTTCCATAGAAAGAGTAAGAGAGAGCTGTAAAGATCAAAGCCTTTCACAAAAGCTAGACCCGCCGTCGCGTTAAGCGAACGGACGACGTTCTCCAAGCTGGTTATGATCATCCCCGCCGAAGGGTTAACGAGAAAAAACCCCGACCAGCAGGTAATTTGCTCTCGCTCCCCCCAATAGGGCGACTGGGGGTCAATAGAGGCACCGCGCGTGGATCGAAAGTGCAGAACCCGATACATCACCCTAAAAGAGGGTTAATGTGACAGGTTTAAAAGAACTCTTTCGCAAAAACTACCCTTTCTATATCTGTGCCCCGGAGGTAAAGTGCGCAAATAAAATAATTTTAACCGTTTGAAAATTAAACATTGCTAAATCAAAATAAGCCTAGTAAATGGCGTTACAAATGTTGTGCTTTAGAAATAAAAAATTACATGTTACTGTACATTTCATTTTACAGGTTGATTGCAAAATGTTGATTTCAGAAATTTTAAATTTACGGTTTGACTACATTACATTTTACCGGTGAATGTAAAGTTGGGTATATCTCAAATTGGTCTTAACCGTTATTTTTACTGCAAATTCCATGTAACCGTTAAATAAACTTTTAAACTACTGTTTGTTACACACTTTTTACACAGTAATATAAATCTCATAGTTACCAAATTATGTAATTGGAGTTGTCGTTTTAAAAGCCGTCCAATTAAAGGCCCCAGAAGGTTTATTACAGACTCCTGAGATAAAAGTCTACATGAGAAATAAATCACTGTTTGGTACTTATGATCGTAGTAGTAACTTTTAAATGCCTGTAGTATAAAAATAATAAATTTTGAATATCAGTACCCCGAAGAAGACCTTAGTGTGCGAAAGCTCATAACAGCAGGGCTCCGTACACCCTCTAATGTTTACATAAAACTATGTTTTATTTTTTATCCATGTTTGCAGTACTTTATACTAGAAAATAACGCGTAACCTACAGAGGTCCTTTCTATTTGTTCACGCGTTTACGTTTTGAATTTCGCAATTCATATTGAGTGAAGGATATAAATAAAGATACGCAAGTGACAACAAACCACCCCAAAATCACGTAAGTAAGGTTTTCAAAGACGATGTAATTCGGAGATGGTGTATTGAAATACTCTTCGGTCGAAAGACCTCCCGTTTCCTGCTCCTGTTTCCATTTGTCCAAAATGCCAGAAGAAAACAAGCGTGCCAGTCTGCAAAACCAAAATGAAAAGCATTAGATGATTCGTGAAAGGGGTCGTTCACAATAACGTATCTCCAAAACGACATCTTCAACTCTTTTTCCCTTCTACATACCAGTGCAAATTGGAAAGAACCGAAATGAGGTAACTAATAATCTAACCCCCACCCCTCAACTAAAATAGCACAATAAACCTTACAAGTATAAAAGTAAATTCAAAATAAAGATTTTTTATAATTTTTAATCTTGGAACCTATTTGTTGTATTGTAAATGATTAAAACTAATATTTGAAGCACATACACCTTCAATAATTGATAATCTGCAGTCTATACTTTAATACTTTGCCGACGTGTATCCTGCTTTATTAAAAAATACAACCACGAAATAAAAATTAATACTCGTTGCTATGCAAGGCCCGTAAGAACTTCTTCGAATTAAAAGGCGTTGAAACCGTTTTAAAAAATTAGTTTAAAACTCAGTTTGGAACAGATATAATAGGGCCCCGTGAAGGGACGTTTTTTCAGTCTCGTAACATAACAATCCTCGTAATTTTACGACGAAGTGGTCGTGGCCAATGAACTTACGATTTTTCTCGCGAAAATGGTGTGCAGAGACAATTGGCACGTAACTTTACGAGCGATCTAGAAGTATCGTAAAGACGTAAACGGCGCGAAAAACTGAAATCAACAATGGCGGAGTTTGTCACTTTGCTCGCAATGCTAAGAGCTGAGGAAATTAAACGATGAATAAACGTTGAACCAGCTGAAAATGAGATAAATTATAACGAGAAACCAGCCCTTTGGATTTATCAAACCGAGTTTTTAGAAAAATATCTACTTCCAAAAAGGGTATTTATCCAACTTTTGGAAGAGCTAAGGCCCGACCTTGACTTTGAAACATTGAGAGTCCGGCCAGTATCTGCAGCTTCCCAGGTTGAAATTAATATATTTTTTAATATGCAAAATTGTTTTACTACAATTAATTAAGTGCTTTAACACGGGCTATATGAAAAAAAAAACACTTTTGTTAATTTTTAATAGAACCTTTCGGGATTCATATTTTCATCCTACTCTTTCATACTCAAAACTGATATTTTATCTCGGCATATTTTTTGAGTAGTAAATGAGCAACGAAAGCGATCAGGCACAAGGTGACGCAATAAGCCATTGGTCGAAGAAATTATCTGGGAAGGGAGTGATTTTCTTAAAACTTAGGAAAAGCACTAACCTCACCCGTTTTATGATCTAGGGGGAAACACAAAACCAGATGAAATGTCGTTTAGGGCAAATAACTAAGAGAAAAACATTGTCAAATAATTTTGTCTTTCCATCATTTTCCCACCATATGTTGCTTATTAATATTCATATATGTTGTCACTTCTTATCATTGTTATATTATTTAGATACTCTTTTGGAAGTATGCAGTGGGTGACGGACAATGAAGAGACATGGTGCAGAGATCCACAGTATCAAGGATCAGTGGTTATGTTACACATTCCATCAACCAGCGACTGCACCGATATGTTCAATTTCCATCTTCCCAGGGTGAATTTCAAGAAATATCTTTTGGATTCTTCAAGAAGACCAAACTTCTAGGAGTCATCGAATGCATCGATGGCAGCCACATACTTTTCCAGAAGCTATCTGGTCCGATATGCATATTTACATGAACCACAAAAAACGTTTTCCAATCAACGTCCAGCTGATATGTGATGCCAACACCCGAATTCTGGACGTTGTTGCGGAGTGACACGTGAGCACTGATATAATTTACATTATATCAGATATTATATAATAGCAACACCTAATGTTTAAATGTTGCTCTTACGTCAGAGTCTCTTACTTTTACAAGTTTAGGAGCGCTTGCTTCAGTCTCGAGGAATATATGTTTTTCTAGCATGCGTGCAAATCGTCCCTACGAAAAGTATACTAACAGAGCTGGGCATTGTGACGTAAGAGCAACATTTTAACAAGATAAGCAAGATGACGCTTTATTTTAAAAAATCAACTATTCATTTGATTTTTCCAGACTTTAATTTTTATTTTTTAAATTAAAACTGCCCTCTCCCTTAGTTAATTTTAACATTGGGGACATATTTGTAGAACAAATTTTTTATGATGTAATCACGGGACGGATGTTTAGTGATCAATAGTTATCTTTTAGTAAATTCAGAATTTACTAAAAACTCTAGTTTATCTAATAACTCAAATGATTTTGTTTTCTTGATGGGTAGATGGAGGATTCTAATTAGGTCAAAAACAACTGCTGACTGAGAGTTAAAAAACACAACAACGGATAAAAGGTACACATGGCAATCAAAGAATTTCTGAAATGGTTTACAAAAGTGAAAAATATAGAAGATATTAATATGAAAAGACGAAACAATATGAAAGAACATTTTATGTGAAAGCTATAAATAGGTAATTAGTAATTCGCATTAATTTTATTTTGGAATGCTAGACATACTTATGATTTTATTTTGATGTTTTATGGTTAGAAAGTGAAAATTCTTACTCTATAGCGGGTATTGATGTGGTACCAGGGTAAGGATTTGCAGGATCAATTAAATTTTCAACAGGTACTCGAGTGTTGTGAACACCAATAAGAATTATTTTTGCATTCTCGAATTGATTGGAAAATGCAATGGCAAGTTGAATATCTTGTGACCGTTTTACTACCATTCCGGAAAGTATTGAGCCCAAAATTTCATTTAAACTTTCTTGATTATTCACAACTGACTGTAAAAGTAGGCGTAGGTTCTGCAGGCTCGGACTGGGTATCAAAAGGCGCACCGGGCGGGAAAAGCTAAGGGCGCCAATATCTTTGACACCCCCCCTAAAGGTGTTTATTATTAAATTATTATATAACGGTAACACGGTATATTAGTTTTACCTAAACAAATTATTATTTCGTCTTATGTGTGGTCGTGCACCCTACTACATAATTTAAAATTTGTCACGTTTGAGGGAAACTAAAACGGATGTATTGATATTTATGGTTTATTATTTTCGAGTTTTAGTGAAATATTTTCATTGCCCGAACCTTTTTGACCATAGGGCGATCCGCGATCGGGGGAACTACATGTATGTTTGTCACTTAAGGGACGTCGAGCCCTTTTTTACCTTGGGGCGCACCGGCCGCGCCTCCGATCGCCCTTATGGCCAGTCCGGACCTGAGGTTCTGGTATTTGGTAGTTTGCCTATTGTGACTCCTTTTTGAATTGTCACGTGAAGCTTTTATATGTAAACAGTAAAGGTATGCGTAAATTTATCAATATTGTCAAAAATCTTTATCAACTGATAATCAGTTGACCTTCAAGGGTAGCCACATATGCTTTTGAGTTTTCTAGATTTTTCCCTGAATATTTGACCCAAAATAACGCAATTTTTATTTATTATATTTTAACTTAAATCTTTTTTCCACTAAAATGTAATACCCAGTTTTTTTCAGTCTTTCTTTCTATTTAAATTCTAAAACTTGGTTCACCGAGATAAATTTCTGGTTTTCTCATTTCCCGCTCTGCTTTTTGTAGTGTTGTTGTAAACCGGAACACAGAGAAAATGGAAAAATAGCTAACGTGTGAACCAAGCTTTAAACCTATGGAAACAATAACACTATAATATTGATCTTTAGGACTGGGTACACCTTCATCAGTTGCTATTCGTGGTGAAACACGAAACTGAGCTCTAGGTTTCGTTTTAGGCCTAGGTGCAGGAAATGGGTTTTCACTACCCGTTGCTCTCGCATCTGTTTATGCAAGTACAACTAAGGTAAAGCATCTAATAGTTCTCACGTGACCTTATTGAAGTGTACCAATATCTGCCACTAGTTCTCACATATACTTCTAAACTTCTTTCCTCCTGCAAGCTCATCAATTTTCGAAGCTAAACAAGATTATGTTTAAACAATGAAACTGTGATTCTACTTCTTATCCCATTTTACCACGTCTCTTCAGTGAAAAATCTAAAGCGTCACCACCACCGTTTGTTTTCACTGTTACTGTGGAGTATTTTCCAGCCATTCATGAAAATTTAAAATTAATAAGACTATCGTGGTTTCTTTTAGAATCACTAGCTTTGCACGAACAACCAACCTGGTGCCTGACTTGTGAGCTATCAACTCCTGCTTTTATACCGTAAAACAAAGTTTCCTCTATATTAAACGGCAAACGGCCTACTCCCTTTCAGTAAAATCTGAAAGTGGATTTGAGCCACCTCCGGTTTTTTTCTATTTCCTATCTAGGGCTCCTTACTTACTTATCGTTAAATAATGTCTTGTAGGGAAAGGACTTGGAATAAACCATTGCCGAGAGATCCGTGAAGAAATGGTCTTCGGCGATATTGAAAATAGACAGTGAAGAGTAGTGCTTGACAATTGCCGATTTGAAATAGCTTCTTCCAGCAATGAAAGCCGTTTTGCTCGTCGTAACCGCTTTCAGCCCTTCGTCGTACGTTACCAAAGGCTTGCATTGGGAATTGGAATCCAGAATATGTAGAATGCCATCCGATGTTGATTTCTGAAAATTTAAAATTTTACAACGTTTTGATTTTTTAAAGACTTGGAGTGAAGTGAAAAACAATTAAATCCGATGGAGTTGTGAGGAAAAACGGACAACAAAAATACCCCCATCGATTAATTAAGACGAAAGCAAACGTAAAAATATTTGAACGTCCCGTTGAACCTATCTTATGTTGTATTTTATTGTAGTTGGTTTACTTTGATTGCATTAAAACCTTTATATGAACATAAGAAAAATAATTGTTAACCGTAATTTAAGGGAAAAACCCCGTATCTTTGAATAACATGTCCCTCTCCTCGTCAAGGTCAGCAAAACCGCGGTCTAAAGTACGTTTTTTGAATTGGCTGAGCGAGCGAGAGTGGGTGAGTATAAAAAGGCTTTATTATAGCCAAACAAAGTTAGTTTTACAAATAAATTAAATAAAATAAAATAACAAATACAATTTTCATAAATGCGCATATACATATTCAAACTATAATCAAATCTGAAATTAAACCAATACTTTAACAGTTTAGAGGATGAGCGAGCTTAGAGTTAAGAAGACGAAGGAGTGGCTCGATCGCAATGGAAAACAAAGCGCCAGACAGAGGACAACCTTGGCGAATTTCGCGGTTGAAATTAACGGATGGGGTCAGCGATTTATTAATTTTAAGGTGCAGAGACGAATTGGAATAGAGTGTGGAAATAGAGCTATATAATTCAGGGGGGAAACCCAAAGCGTGAAGAACATTGAAGAGGTAATCATGATGAATGGAGTCGAAGGCTTTCTCGAAGTCAATGTTTACGAAAGCGAGGGGCTCATCATTAACGTCAGCGAGTACTCGAAGAACATTTAAATTGACAAAAATTGTGTGAAATGGGACCGTATAGGATTGCGAATGCGAAATTATATCACCAAGAACAGAATTAAGTCGAAGGCAAGTTCTTTGGCAAAAAAGTTGTAGTCGACATTTGTCAAAGAAAGAGGACGCCAATTGCGAAGATTGCAAGGGACTCCCTTCTTAGGCAAAAGACACATCACCGACTTTGAGAAAGCCTTTGAGTATGGACAATTTTTAAGATATTTTAGTAGTTCACGATTTACTTGAAACAGGGCATGGCTTAGCACGTCCCAAAAGGTAAAGTTAAATTCCGTAGCGAGCCCTTCCAAACCAGGGGAACGACCCCGAGACGTGGATTAAAGGGCACGAGAAAATTCATCAAAAGAGAAATAATTTTTAAGTGAATCGGCAGATGATGGAGAAAGTTGGAAACATTTTGAAAAAAATGCGGTAAACCCGAAGGTAGGATTGTGTAAATCACCGTTTCACGTACCTCTCGAGGATCTGAGACCAATTCTCCACTTAAGTCAAAAACATTATCCATAGATTTAACAGCAGAAACTCGAGAAGTCCATCGGAAAAATTCCGCTGAGGGCTGATCGACGTTCACAACGCGGGCCATTCGACTCTTCAAAAGAGCGTCCTTCACGCGGTTGTTCAAAATATCATTCAACGAAGGTCCCTCGCTTGGGCACTTTCGGGGTCATCCAAATTGTGTACTTCGCGCTGCAATTCCCATAAACGAGAGCGTTCCAAGTTGGATAAGTGCTTAGAGAATTCCCGACACACTGTTCAGGCATTTGGTTTGAAATCGTCGAACACCCAAGAACGGCCAGTGGATTTTGAGCATTGATTATTCATGAATTAACGAATAAAATTTTTAACATCACTTACAAAATCTGGATCTTCAAGCGCCTTAATGTTCAACTTCCAATAGGCCTGTTTAGACCGAACTTTCGAAAGCGGATTGGCGCTACGTAAAATAACTGGGCAGTGGTCAGAGAAGGGGCACACTTCGTGAACACACGCTCTGATGGGGGTGGTGCTGTTGACGTAAAAACGGTCTAAGCGTGCCCGAAAGTCACGACCACGCTGAGGGACGGAAGACCAAGTATAAAAACACGTATAAGGTTGGAAAATTCTAAAAGCATCTTGCAAATGCTGGCCGTTTCCGAGGGAACGGAGGGCTTGCGAAACGTTCGTACGGCGATCGATACAGTCAAGACGGTCTAGGGATTCGTTGAGGGTGCAATTAAAATCGCCATTTAAATTGACTGATTCACCAGCAGGTAAATTTTCAATCGGAATTTTTAAATGATTTAGAACGTCTAACGCAACTTGATCGTCGTTAGACGGAATATAAACATAGATTACATGTGTGAAATTTTGTGGGGTGAGTTCAAAACGAATATAAAAAATCTTAAATGAATTTTGACTTCACGAATTAAATGGAGGAATTTAAGCTTCACACCGATGGAAACACCGGAACCCATTTTAGAAGCAAAAGCGTGTTCGAAAGAATACGACCAGTGTTTCCAGAGGTATGACGCCCAAAAACCGTTTTAACATTAGTTTATTGGAAACAAACAATATCAGGATTAGAATTTTGAATAAATAAACGAGTGCGTGTATTGGTCTCGGGGGTATCAATACCTCTAACATTTAAGAAATAAATTGAAAACATAAAAATAAAAATAAAAATAAAGTTCATAACTGGTGGAGAAGCGAATTTACTAGGCAGAGTCAGATTGTAGTTCCTTAAGAATTTTGTGTTCCCATTGGTAGATCGCCTGCTTAGACATTCGCGAAAGCGGGCTCTTCCTGTGAGAGGTGTCGTTTTTTCAGATTCCTTCCAGTTGTTTGAGAAGGGCAGCTGGCGAATCGGGTTGCTGACAGACGTGTTCAAGAATGGGAATCTTTGACCTGTGCATCGCGTCGAAAAGGCTGACGAGAGAGGATTTACTGAGCGCAACAGATGAAGGAAAACTGGCATCAAATTCAGAGTCAATGAAGTATGACAGGTCGTTGTTATAAGTAACGCTCGAATAGGATGAGGCTGATGATTGAGATTTAGCTTTGGGCGTAGTCTCAACCGGAGACAATTTCATCGGAGGTTCAGACTTGTGTACGGTAGGAGGCTGCTTCTTGTTTTTGTTTAACACTGTAAACAACGGAGGGTGTTGACGAATGGGGGAAAAAACGGGTGTCTTAATGACGTCCATACGAACATCCGGAAATTCCACGGTAGGTGCAATAAGTAAGATGTCCAAAACGGGAAGATCATCGTCATTTTGAGATGCCATGGTGACATCCATTTCAATTTCAGCGCCATTTTCAACCATTTTCGGTGTGGTAGAACTGTTTTCACCGACTGGGTCCCTTTCAGCGTGAGATTTCGGACCATGATAACGGGTGTGGCCAGTCTCGAATCGTCACAATTGTGGCACTTGATATCCGTGTTAATGAAGAAGGTGTACGGAACGTCGTCCAAGTCGACAAAAATTATCTCGGGGAGCATCTCACGAACTTTAGACGTGGGAAACTTCATCATCACTTGTCGACGGAAACTCTGCAAAGCAGGAAATTCTGCGTCAACGTACGAGGCTTTAAGAGTCGTAATCGGGCCAACGACGGAGCCGTAGGTCGACATCAGATAACACAAATCAGCGTTTTTAAGGGCGGCGGCACGTCAAACACCACCACCACGTGCGTTGGAGGGGTGCCGATAGCGTGGCATTGGACGAGCATTTTGTAAGGGATCGGAAGACCATTGGTCTTCAAATACGTTGCAAATGTCGAATTGATTAAAAATATTTGGAAAGTAACTTCTACTCTAGCGAAAGCGTAGATTTGAGTCGGGTTAGCGGCAGCCTTTATCGTGTCAATGAATTCTTTATTCGAATAATGATAAATTGAAGAGTTTATCAATATACCGTGCAAGGCGGTGATGGTAAGCGATAATAAAACAATGATATACAAATGTCGAATAATTTAAATGAGAAAAAGAAAGATATAAAAAACATTGAAAACCTAAAGATTTAAATATATTTCTCAAGTTCAGCCAAATTATCATGCCAGGTTTCTTTGAATTTTTCCATTTGGTTGTGTTTACGATCCCACGTGACGGCTTATTTAATGCGCGAGACGAACCTGCTGCGGAATCGATTAAAATGAATTTTGATTGTTCCATTTGGGAACGACTCCGAGACTGAGCGTAACCGTCTCGCAGACCATTTCTGTAGATGGTATCTTTGAGGAGTACAAAGTCCAGGTTGCAAGCGCGACGAGGACGGAAGTTTGGGATAAAAAACCAATAGTGGTGGGGGGTATGGGAATGTCCTAGCAATTTTGTTAAAAAATTATTCACGTCACTCAGAGTTGTTGTGATGATAGGGCAATTGTAAAAATATGCAGGACGTCACCAACTGCAGGACAGAAGGGACAGTCACGATCCGGATATGTGTTAGGATCAAAATGATGTTATCGAGTGGGAACGGGAAGCAAACGCCATTGGGTGGCATTTTCACGTCGAGCAGATTGGGGGCTGACAGAGTACACGCTCCAAAATTTCGAAGTTTTAGACTCCGCAAGGTCAGGCGGGTGAATCGGTTTAGGGAACTCAGACGCGAATGATAGGCGGGTAAGCAACTCGTGAGATGCTAATACCCGAAAGTCGTAGAGTCGTGTTAAGAGAACCATCTTTGGATAAGAGTACAGGAGTGAGTAGAAATTCAGAACAGTTTCACAAACACGTGGAGGATCGGAGACTATATCTCCGTTAGGATCCAAGACATTTTGCAGAGGAATCGCGAGAGGTCCAACGGAAAAATTTAGCGGGGGGGGATCAACATTCGCTACTCTTAGGAGCGCGTCGCTCGCACGATTATTTAAGCAGACGTTCAATTGGGAACGAAGTTCCTAAGCATCCGGACCACCAGGATCATATAGAGCGTGGACCTCACACTGCAAATCACGCAGACGAGAGTGCTAAAATTTACGTTGGTAATGTAACTGGAGTTTTAAAAACTTTGGTGTCTTCAGCGGTTTCATCGATAAGAACATTTGGGGTCATGTCCATATTAGCCTTATAGGAGATATTTGTAAGACTGAGACCGCCAACGCTCGAGGAGGCAGGCTTCCAGTGGATGTCGTACCAGTATTTTCCGAGCAGCACCCACGAATACGGTGGGTGGGTTAAGAATCTTGAAGCGGTGCCATAAGACGCTAGAGAAGTATGAGAGTACGTCCTTCGAGAGAACACAAATGTCGATGCTTAATCCAGCGTCCAAGAATATGCTTTAGACCCGTGAGTAGTTCCGGCCAGTTTTGAGATTCATATGCTGTAGAATTGCCGATATAGGTTCCGAGAAAGAGGCTTCTGTCGGAGCGAGAGGGGATACCGAGAGGGGTGTCTCCGCGCCCTTTCCAGGAGCCTCACCATAGAGTGAAAGACTTGCGATAGTTAACTACCTCGCCGGAGGCCTCGCAATAGTGGTTCAAACAGAGTTTGAGCGTGTCGAATTCGTGGTCTTCCCGAAGGAAAGAATTAGAGTCGTCAGCATAAGGACCCGTAAAGATCGAATAATGACTCGGGCCGATTCGAGTTAAGATTCGATGTCGGAGAAGGGACATTAGAGGTTCCAGAGCGAGGGAAAAGAGTAACCCTGATAGTGGACACCCCTGGCGAATGCCTCGGCGAAATGGGATCAGATCAATGAAATAGGTTGCCAATTGCTGAGCGCGTTTAAATCGCCTTTCTTGGGAATAAGAGAGACGACCGACTCGGCGAAAATGGGTGCGAAGTGAGGGTTGACTTGAAGGTCACCAAACACTCTTAACGGGATCGGTATTAAGAGATCCTAATATAAAAGGTAAAAATCGACTGGTAAACCATCTATGCCCGACGCCTTTCCGCGCGGCAGAGACGAAAGTGACTCTCTGACATCGTTTTCGGTAATATTCTGAGTGAGCCTTTTGGCATCATCATCGTTAAGAGTCGGAAGTTGGTCGAATAAGTCCGCCTCCGATGACCAGGCAGTAGGGGAGAAGGAACAGAGGGAGGAGTAGAAATTAATGATCGTACAACCCGTGGACCACCGACGAAGGGCGGGCTTTTTTTACAAGTCCATAGAATTGCTTAGACGGAGTATCGACTGCGCGGGAGAATTCGGTACGAGAGCGGACAAGATTGTCCCTTGCCTGACCGAGGAGGAAAGCATTAAGCTCATCGCGACACTGGATGTACTCCAAGGAATCGGGTGAATGGGAGCTTAATGTAATCTCGAGGAACTTGCGATGAATCTCCTCGTTAACTCGTGATTCGTTGGTGAGGCTGATTGGAAAAGATTTCGTAGAGGGCTTGAAAATCCTAAACCACCAATAGCTCCAGTCCACCCGCTCAGGACGTGCGCGAATGAGAGATACTTTCTCAGCGCGTACCTTCGTGGCAAACGGTGTAGTTAAAAGCAACTCAGGTGAGAGACGCCAAAAAAGGGCCTTGCGAGGTATGGTCGTCTCCTCCGTGAAGGCGCGGAAGACAGCGTCGTGATCAAAGAAAAACGTCGGTAGGTGGGAAACCGAGGTAGGAGACGCTGAAGAAGAATAGTAGATACAATCGAGGCCGGCGGACCGGATAACATTGGTAACCCTAGTGCGCCAGGTAAAAGAGCAACGATTGGGATGAATGCGGCGAAAAGCGTCGACAAGATCGAAATTCTCGACTAATGTGGGTAAATTTCGAGCCACGCCAGTACCCGACTCTACGCATCCGGCTCGGTCGATCATCGGGTCAAGCGTGCAGTTAAAATCGCCGACAAAATAAAAATTATCGGCGTCCCCAACTGCAGCCAGGCGCGACTGAACGTAAGCCAGTGTCTGAATAGCTAGTGGGTTGTCGGAGGAAGGGACGTAAATCGCGAAGAAATGATCGAAAAAAGGCACGTCCGGGGTAACGCGGGATAAACGAATATATACGCAGTGACCCGGAAACGAGTCCTGGAAATCCACGAATTGCGCAAGAGCTGAAGAGAGCCCCAGAGACACTCTTGCGCCACGTGGAGAATCCGCATATGGGTGTAAGAAAACATAGGGCCAGGTGGTCCAAAGGTATGATTTCGAAGAAGAAAGAGAGAGATTGGTCTCTTTTAAACAGCAAACAGCCAGTCCATACCGGGCTATAAAATCGCGAGCGCGGACAATCGTGACACCGGTCGCTACGCCCCTAATATTTAACGACAAAATGGAGCACATCACAGAAATAAGAAGAGCTACAAAAAAACGGGCAAAGGTTTTGTAGAGTTCAAAGAGAAAGCATGTAGAGACCAAAATTAAGTTTATTTTTCACTTCAGCCCGATTATTTAAATTTACATTAGAGTATGATAGGAGTAGAATAGAGCCCAAGAGTTGAAATTTAAAGAAATTAAATATTATGGGTGCGCCCTAATATGCACCTCTAGTTTTAAGATACTGAACGGCACGCGACCATTAGCCGGTGTCACGGTAATCGACCAATTGCATATATTTCGATAAAGAAAAAGCCAAAACTAATAGTATTTTTATTTATACAATTGAATCCTCAAATAAATTCTTTAGTAGCGTCTATCAAACGATCGATCTTTATAAAACAGTTCCCAAATCAAAAGTTATTAAGTATCAGATTATAACAAAAGCAAAATACTCGTTAACATTTTGCTTCTTTTGCTATTTGAATCCTGAAAAGGAACTTTGGGCGTTTAGCCTTAGTAGTGAAAACCAGGCATCAGCTACTAGGGACGCGTTGTTGTAGTACTTTAGGCTACTCAGATGTAATAGGGATAGTGTACAAGACCCAAGACCAATAACTGATGGAATATTAAACTGGTAAGACTATTTAGGAAAACTCTTAGGAGAAAAGCATTGTAGAAGAACCGTTTTAAGCATTATCTAACCAAAAATTTTAATATCCTGGACTGCTTTTCCATATACGAACTATAATTATCGTATCTTTAACGTTACCCTGCACTTGTTGTTTGCGAAGGGGATGAACCGGTATTGGGAACCATATCCCGATTGTTTTACCTTCTGTATTTCTCGGTCTAGAAATTCCTTAAAAATCCTCTGACGTCAGTTGTACCCAAAAAAAACGTAATTCCACGTGTGTTATATCTTTTGATAACGGTACGCACTAGTAATCGAGAGTTACGTTAAGACATGGTCAGCTTTGATTACGCGCTACATGCAATTTTCTTCTTTATATAAAATTGACGTTTACCTCAAGAGGAAGTGATTTGGTAATTATGGCTCTCATGGAGAATATATATTTAACTATGATTTAACCAAGCCTTAATCAGGGTGTTAAAAATGAATCTTCCATATCAAATAACCGTTATAAAGAAACGGACTGTTAACACAGATTGAAAATAGCAAGCGTTTTGAGGAATCTCTTCTACTGAAGTGTAGTTTGAACACATTGACATAAATTTATATACCGTTGCTGTTTACCGTGTAAATTACTTATAACTTAGCACCTATCTACGATATTTAAAAAAATTCGGTCTTTCGTCAAAAAACATGGTTTGCTAAAGCTATCTTATAATACCTTTTTTTATAGTTAGTTATTGCCAGTTAACCACCTGTAAATATTCCATAGATAAAAAGACGTTAATAATGACCGGACGGGAATTTTATAAACGAGTTCGCTGGGGCAACCTTCCTTGGATGGTTAGATTATATCAAAAGTCGATAAAAAATTTTTGTCACGTTGATCTTGAAATACCAAAATAAATTTAAAAAAAAATCCGTTTGGCACTTCTACGTTCGACATGCAGTAACAAAAAAAAATTAATTTTGATTAATTTTGACTATTTTAAAAACTTACTTTTATCATTTCAAAGTAAGAACTTCCGTGCAATATACAAGCCAAGTATCCATCGAATTGAATTGCGTTTACTAAATCTTGAATGGTGTTTAACGGTGCCGTTTTGAGAGCTCGACTTATAGATGATGTTAGGAAACAACCATATAGCGTAGCTAGACAACTGATGATTAGGACCAAAGTTAACAAAATTACACTTTGCTTTGTATTAATCCTTTTAATTTTTAATCCTGAAAATTTAAATAAAATGCGGTAGTGTCTATAACAATGCTTTTCATATTTCTGGAAGTTGAAAAAAATTGACTATGCTCACGGTTTTATGTTACCTTGAATACTATTTAACCCCCTAATAAATTAACTAAGAATATAAGCGAATAAATAAAATGGTTAAAATCAGTGATTGGCAAACGGTGCCCCACCCCCAGGTAATTTTTAAGGCCCTCTTCGAGCTAAGAAATTAACGTTATAAGTTTCCCACTACCGTAAATCTGGTAGCCTGCGTCATGTGTGATGTCCCACCACCCTATTTTGGTTGGCCTATGACATAACCAAGCGATTAGTGGGGCAAAAAAAAGCTATTTTCATTTCAAAGTTGTTCATTATAGTTTAAAATTGTTTTGCTTTTACTCTCAATCCTACTTTAATTCAAAATTGTGTATTTTTAAGTAATTCACCTGAATCATATGATTTTCCCGAGCTCTATTAAGTTGGCCGGCATTTAAATGATATCTGTATTTTAAGAATAAAGGAAAAATGCTTTATTTTGCTCCACATCCAATAACCTCAAAATTGAATTTGAAACTAAGCTGGCTCACCGAAATAAAAAGATTAATATATTGTCAACGTCCAAATATTGCTCCATTTTGCTTAATATCATTAACATAAAAAAATACTTTCGATATAAGTTCGATATAAATTTTTAACTAACAAGTGTACTAACTTAAAGCCAGTCTATCTCAAACTTGATGTTCTTTCTATTTATTACACTTGCTTTATTTCGAAGGGATCTAAGCAAAACCTTTCTGTCGCTAGTGGCATGTCGCAAAGTTGGCCAGAACCTCTGATTAAAACTTTATTTCGTGCCATTGTTAGAGCTATATTATGCCATATTACGCATTAGATAATTTTAAATATATTTTCCACCGTTAAGTTGACCAGCTTAGATTGAAACGAAATTTTTGATGTAAATGATAAAGAGCCAAAGTTTGTAAATAAGCAAACTGGAGCAAAATTTGGGCGTCTACATATTATGAAAAACATTTATTTCGATGGGCAAGCTTTAAGTTAGCCCACCAAGTTTCAAATTTAATTTGGAGGTAATTTGATATGGAACAACAATTTCTCTTAACTGAGCAAAATGAGAGCATTTTTCGTATATGGATTCAAGTTCACATAATAGAAAATACAAGTATAAAGATTGAATTTTCTAAGAAAATGGACAAATTTTTTTTCTACCATTCAAGGATGGCCTCCTTACCTAGTATGAAAACAATCGAATTGGCTCTAAAATAATTCAATGTTAAAAGACATTATGATACAAAGCATTCAGAAAAATATGAAATAAAATCGGGAAAAACACGTAAAGCCTTTTTTACAAATTCAAACAAAGTGGCTGAATCTGCCGTTACAGCTAGATTCCAAATATTAGTTATACCAGTGAAGAGAACAAAGGCATTTTCTGATGGGGAAATGGTAAAACAGTGTATTGATATTCTAATTCAAAATTCACGTCTGAAAAAAAGCCAACATTTCCAATTAAGTCTTTCCCGCGTAAAAGACATGGCCGATTATCTAAAAAATTCATTGAAATTAAGAGCGTCCAAATTCATTCTATATTCACTTTCATTGGAGGAAAGTACCGAAGTTAGTGATGCTGCCCAAGTAGCTAGGACGATTTTATTATCTAAAGCTTTCGTGGTTCCTTTAAGGGGGGCTATAGATGCCAACTTTTCAGTTAAGTTATCATTAAATATGAAAAACAATTCGGGTATTTCAACCGACGGAGCACCGGCAATAAAGGTAAAAGGAAAGACTGGTGCAGCTTATTCAAACAAGGCCAGCATACAGAGGAACAGTCGCATTTGGAAATATCGTGGTATAGTACACCAGGAAAATCTTTGCGCTAAAACGCTTGGTTTGAAAAATGTTATGTAGGTTTTAGTAAAAAGAATGTGGTACTAAATATGAAGATACCGAGTGTTTTTAGATGGCCTGGTATTATGTTCACACGCACTATTTTGTCTAAAATCAAAATGGAAACCTTCGTGGAAGAGAAAGGAAAGGAAGTGAAGGACAATTGAAAAATGGATTTGTGATTTAGCTTCTTTAGTGGATATGGCAAGAGACCGAAATGATCCAAATTTGTTTTTCAAGAAAACGGTTGATCAGCTCTATTCTCGAACTGATCACGGATTTCTTCAGAAATTCACGGAACTGATTTCTATCCTAAAAGAAGAATTGCCTCTTAGATTTCAGAAGTCAGAAATTATCTATAGTTTTTCACGTCCGTTTTCCATGGACGCCACATTTCCCACTAATGGAAAATATAGACATGCCGTGTATTTTAAAACTGAAAGCAAAATTACAGGAAAAAGGCCCCCTAGAGTTCAAAAATCGTATGCTTACAAGTACAGATCCTAATCTTGTAAATATCGTTTTAATGATGAGATTATTTTTCGAAAGTACATACAAGGAGTTTCAGAGAAAGGTGGCACAAATTTACAGGCGTGTGTTTGGGTAAACAAGGAGTGGAAAAGGTCAGAGAAACGTATTCCTAAATTGAACAGTATCCGAGTAATTGGCTTTCAAACATTGACCTCCAAATAGTCGAAAAACGCGCAAATGTGGTGTTTCTATTATTCCTTGGACTAAATTGTTTCCCTTCACTAAGCATAAGTTTTGTTATCTTTTTATATAATAACAAATCTATTATCAAAAGTGCGTTTTAAAATTAAAGAAGTAAGCTAAGTGTAAAAATACTTTTTAACAATAACAAGGTTAGGGTGGTCCAAGTTTGTATGAAAAAATATTTTTGCTCTTTTATTCTTGCTCCACAATTCTTATCTCGTTCGGTTATTAACAAAAAGGATATATACCAAAATAGAGCCTTCTACGGCCACGTTTAGAGGTCGCTATGATTTGCAAGCAAAATATTTAACGAAATCACCAAGTACAACTTTCAATTTTTGAAATATTCGCGCGCGGTCTATCCTGTTACCGCGTGGCTAGTGAGCTGTTGTGTGTTGCACTCTTCTCTTACAAGTTAGTCTCTCCCCTCCTCCCCGCAGTCCACTAATTCGTCATTCTCGCTCGCGTAGGTAATCTGTTGTTTTAGCTTGCGAGTAATCGGGAGTCAGTGCATGACACGTCGACTTTCGTGAGCCAGTGAAATATGGAATCTACTAGTAGTTCTGTGTCTACAAGGGCGTCCGCAGGAGTGTGGTTAATCGGAAAACCAATAGCCTCTATTTCACACGCGAGACTTCCGTCAAATGGTGATGTGCTAAAAAGATTTCACTTTCAGCATTTAGAAGAGAAGCAACCAGTAAAACCAAGTGTTATAAACACGGTAAAATCAGTTCTGGAAATTTGGGAAAAGGCGAGAATTCCCACGCAAAGAGTTGATGCAGCGGAACGAACTTTTAGAAACATACACTCTTTTGAAAAAAAATAGAAAAACTAATCTGGAGTCTTGTCGTATGAAAGAGGACCTTTTCAAATCTGATCTTCTGGAACTTTTTGACATAGCTGCAAAAGATGCTTTAAAATTAATGAAAAATGAAGAAGATAAAATATTTCTCACCATGCAGCGAGAAGATACTATGAGCTGCAGTATGGCTGGCGTATATATGAGCCTATATCAAAAAGAATCTCGAAAGCGAAAGCGAGAAACAGAGACTGATATCAGAAAACTGAGGAGTAAAACTGAATCAAGTCCTCATTTTGACGCTAGCCAAGAATCTTTGCTATGAGCTATCGTCTCGAGTCCGAGAAGTATTGAATATCTATCTTCAGACGATGATTTCCAAATTCCTGCTACTTCAACGTTACCCACTAGCAAGAAAAACCCGGAAAAAATCCCTCAGTTAGTAACTGATGATGTTGTTGCAACATTAGATCGAGTTATCGTATCTGATCGGCAGGCGATGTTCTTAATTGGATCTGTAGCTCAAGCATTGGGAACACCGGTAGAAGAAATTTCTTTATCGAGAAGCACAATCCGTCGTAAAAGAAACGATATTCGTGAGTCTATTATGGAATCCGACAAGGCGTCATTTTCTACTTCAAATCCTCTTGTTTTACACTGGGATGGTAAATTGCTTCCCGATATTGTCGGTGGCGTAGAAAAAGTAGATCGAGTAGCCGTCATTGTAAGTGGAGGCGGAGTAGAAAAACTCTTGGCAGTTCCTGCAATCAAAAAAGGTACTGGGCAAGAACAAGCTACCGCGTGCTTAAAGATCCTTGATGAGTGGCAGCTAAAAGCTCAAAGCGTTGTTTGGACCAAGCAGTGGACCGGATATCAGTCTGTTCAAACGCTTCCAAAAGAAATGGCCGGAAATAGATCAACAGAAATTAAAAGTTGGCAGTGATAATTTGTATAAAACCACAGAACTTATTTCACTCCGCCAAGAAATGACAAAGTATTACAGTTAAGCGATAAAAAATCAACAGCCCAGAGATGATTAGCTCGAATTGCTGAACTTGTGTCGTATCTTCCTTGGAGGTTCCGAGGCAACTGATGAAGCCAAGTTTTGTGCGCCCGGGGCCTTGCATCAAGCTCGCTGGATGGCAAAAGCTATCTACTGCTTAAAAATGTATTTATTTCAGGACCAAATTAAACTGACTGCAGCAGAAAAGCGATCTGTTCAGTATTATAGTTATTTGTTAGTCTTATTTACGGGCGATATTGGAACGAAGCCCCGCTGGCAGAAAAAGCCCCTTAGAACGATGCAAACTTCCTAAAACAGGTCAAAAACTATCCAAACCAGACGATCAGCACCAGCGCTCTGAAAGCATTTCGCCGCCATCTTTGGTACTTATCCGAGCATTTGATTGGTCTTTCTTTATTCGATCCGAGAATCACTCCCGAGACCAAAAGAATAATGGTTCAAAACCTCCAGAAACCGCCAACAAAAAGGCTTTGAAAAGACTAGAGGGTAAAACCTTTCAATTACAAGACCCGTTGCTGTTACATAATTTTTTCACGCAACGAACAAAAGCTCTTTTTGACTTGCTTATCAGTGATGGTCAAGTAAAATCGGAGGCATTTTTAGTAAAAGATCCTTCACAATGGCATACTGATGAAATTTATGTTGAAATGCAAAAAGAAGCCCGCCAAATGAAAGTTGTGAATGACTGCGCAGAGCGAGGTATCGCTTTAATACAAAAATTTAATTCTAGCATCACAAAAAGTGAAAAACAAAAACAATATCTTATCCGCGTCGTCGATCTTCACAGAAAGAAATATCCAGTGGCCTCTAAATCTAACATCTTGAAAATGGATTCGGGAGATTAGGAAGGGAAGAACATTTATTAATAATGATAATTATTTCAATAATTTGTTGTTATTTTATCTTAAGTTTTATTAAAACTTAATGCCAACAAAAATGTCCGATTTTTCTTCGTACCCAAAAAATCGTCGAATCATAGCGACCCCTAAATATTGTTAGATTTTACTAAAATTTTGCAGAAGGGCGTTAAAGGTCTAATCGAATAAAACGAATCTTGTGGAAAAAGCAAAATAGCAAAAAAAATATTTTGGACCACCCTAAACAAGGTATTTCTAAGTGACTACGCTTATTAAACAAAATAATTGAATTTCGTTTTTATATTCTCCGAATGCCGTAAGTAACTACAAATTTAACACCTTGTGAGGCATTTTCAACGTACATGTTTACAGTTTATTTCCGTGTTTTTTCCCCAAATTCTAGTACACTGAATGCAGTTGGCTTTTGAAATTAATGGTCTCATTTAATAGTTACATAAAAAAATGATTTTAGTCTACAGGTTTAGCCTACAACTAATGTTCTATAAGTTTTAGGACGGCTCGAATTTTCAATAAATTGAGGGACCTCAATAATTAAACTCACATTTCGTATCTCAAATCTGCTATGCTATGGCGTTCTTCACGAATGCAGAATATCCTGATATGATTCTTATGTATGGATTTTCTCAGAGAAATGTGGTGGAAGCACCGTGCTTGTATCAGGAGCACATTCCTCAAAGACAGCTTCCACATCGGCAAAGTTTCACGGCGGTTGACAGACACTTAAGAGAAACTGATAAAATACAACACACGGGACCTGCTACTGCAGAACGAGACGTTCCAGAAGACGTGACGGAACAAGCACTTACTATCTTCGATAATGATACAACGACAAGTACGAAAAAGTTGGACGTCAATTGCAAGTAGACCATGTATTTGTGTATTAAAAATATTGATAAAAAACCATCTCCAGCTAGGAAATCTAAGAGGGACACTCAAGAATCTCCCAATAAGACTGATCCGAACGAAATTGTCGTTTTTATGGGAAAAGTAAACTTTGATAATTTATCTTCAAAAGCCACTGCTAGGGAGAGAAAGAAAATTAAACCCAGTGAAAAGCAGTGTTCAGTTACAAATGTAGATTGCCTGGAAAAGTCCAATACTAGCATTAGAAAGGACAAATCAGATCATGAAAATCCAGAGATTGTCATTATCGAATCAACGGAAAAGACATGGAAAGTATCCAGCACTCCAGGGCCGTCTTAAGGCATGGGATAAATGGGCTACAGCTCAGGGCCCCCAGCCATTTGTTTGGGCCCTGGAAAGGCCAGCCATACAGCCTCTACTCTAGGGATAAGGGTTTAGTTGGTTAAATGTTATTTATGCTCATTTAATATTATCTATCCTGTAGTTACGTCTAAAGTAATTTGACTCATTGTCACATCGCGTATTATACGGTACCAACAATTTCTAAAACCAGTAAAAATCTTATTTTCAGTAGGCCTATGTTATACTTTTAAAATAAAAGTTTTGGTTTGATTATTGTTAAGTTGAATTTAGACGACGGACATACAAAGGCTGACCCTTGGGGATCGCAAAGGTCTTAAAAATAATTTAGCCGAGGGCCCCAAAAGGTCTTAAGACAGGCCTGCAGCACTCCATACGGGATCTCCGCTTCGAAGCTACGACTATGAAAGGCGATTTACAGAACTGAAAAATTTAGAAATACAAAAACAATCAAAACGTTAACGTAAATTGAGAAAATGAAAATTATTCATATTGCCAGGAAACAAGCTGACGATGAAATGGAAAACCTCCCCAAAGATACAATCATAATAGATCTCGAATATGAAAAACTAGAAAATGCAGTATCTAAATCAACAACTGCATTAGATTATGGCCGCAATCGTATTCCATTGCTCAATGATTTTTTTAAAAATGCATTTGAATATTGGCTAGCAAAACTTGATGTCGCCCTTTTTCTAGATGAGTTCGGGCCAACTATAAACAATGTCCTAACTGGGAAAGTGGGTACCTCACGTCTAAATCCAGATCATAAATCGAACTCTGTTTCTGGCCTAGATAATGCTGTTTCGCAACTTATGAGATTATTTTTCACTGACTTAACTGATCTCTTCCACGCAAACACAAATGTTTTACTAAATTATGAGCATTACAAACTTTTCGTTTCAAATAAAACAATAAATTCTATTGTCAATATGTTCAACGACAATAGGAGTATCTACGATTCTGATAAAGCGTACGAGAATTCCCAAAATTGTAAGAGGCAATTGTTTGAGATAATGGACAAGGAAGCCGTTACAGTGTACTAAGTAAAAACCCCAAACGTTGGAAATAACAGTTTTGTTTAAACTGGTGACTCAATAGTAGGAAAAAATCCTGAAAAACCAGAATATTTGTTTGAAAAACCTAAATCGTGGGAACGCACGTTACAGTTGCCATATATTGACCCTAGCCGCAGAAAAATATTTGAATCCGGGTTAGCAACACTGAACGTTGACATACTTTTGAATATATTTTTACCAGATATTCTTATAGCCTTTGAGAAAAACCCAAAATTTTACTACGCCAATGTTCTTAGTTAAGAGTTTTACGATTGTCTGCGATAATTATTTTCCCGTGAAACTGAAATAGTTCTAGACCCTTTGAATTTCTACAACTTCGCTTCTAATGAAACTTTGATATCTCTAGCTCGTAAGCTTTATGGAAACAAAAACATATATCGCACTTCAGAATCAAAAGAAAAAGCAAAACTCCTTAAATCTGAATATTTAAAAAGAAAAGATTTATCATCGGATCTGATTTTTCGAAACGCTCTCGTTCTTGACGGCGAAACCGTAGGTAACCAGAAAAACAAAGACAATGCAATTTATAAGGAAACACAAAATCAGGGACAACCTTATATGAGATCACAGTGCGAAAATAATAAAAAAGAAGTAGATTTTTTGACAACAAATGAGTCAAAGTTTGAAACAAATATAAATAAAGATCCTGATGTACAATCAAAACTTGAAAATTTCAAAATAAATAATTATAGTAGATAATGGCTAATTAGTTCATCTATCGAACTAAACGAAAAATCCGCGGAATGTGAGACTACAGGTTTACCAGAGCCAAATTTAATTATAAGGCCCAAGAATGACTGTATAACAATCGACCATGGTATTTACCGCAAATATTTCTCCGGGAAATTGGATAACAAAGAATTGAGTAGAATTCTTCAGTGTGCCTTAATCGGAAAACTAGATGGTAATATGAACGAAACTCCATTACCTGAAGAAATTGAACCTAAATGGGGCGACATCTTCGTTTTTCGCGTCAATAAAGACAAAGTTAACGAAACTTTCCAATCAGACCGAATGTTTTGGAGAAAATTTCCAAAGAAATCAAACCAACTAATTAAAAGAACCTATTATTACCTCAGACCAAAAAAACAATTTAACTTACAATACTGGGTTCAAGAAAACCGTTTACGAGCTAATTGAAATTATAGGCAACATAGTGCCCATCGTGATGGAATATTCTGGAGATGAGAAATTGGTCTTAAGACGTAAGCAAAAAAAGTATGATTCAAAACCCATTGCGAATCTAAACCATCTGGAAGCAAAATTGATTTTGTAGATAACACGTCGTCTGCTACCGTTGCAAAAAATTGCATTGGACCTGGACATAAATGAGAAACACATATTTCTGCTGTATCTTTTGGGAACTCTGAAAGACTGCGTAAAAAAGATAGCATTTTATGAAAAACAACTTATAGTAATATTTGGATTTTCAGAGTGCTTACTTAAAGCTAAAACATTGCTAGGAAATTCTGCTTTTCCAACAATCGCTTTTGGAACCATGTGCGAGTTGGAAAACTTTATAGTCTCTGGAATTTCGGTGCGAAACACAGATTTGCCTATTCAGCCTAAGTTTCCAGTTATGTTCCTTTTACACAAGAAGTGCAATGAAAAAATCGACATTTACTTTCTAGAACATATTGTATTACCTTTCTTGGGACTTAAAAAAACCAAAATAAGTTAACAGTTTTACACGGTAGAGGCCAGTTATCATTAACGGTTGACTCTGATGTAAAAACCAAAAATTTTTAAGAAATCGTTGGATTTACTAAAATCAGAAAAAGTACTTAATGAAGAAGGCATAATTTTTATATCAAATAGAAATATTGATGGGATTTAATGAAGAATATGATAATTTAGGTCACCTTAACCTATTTGTAAATCTGCCAAAATTTCCACATTTTCCTAGACATAATGTTTTCGAATTTGTAGTATCAGGAAAGTTTTCGGATAATATCAAACCAATTACAAATACAAAACAATCTATAAATACGGAGGAAATGGCATTATTGTGTATCAAAAATAAAACAGTGACCTACGAAGTAATTAAAAATGTTATTAAGTACGCAGTCCATTAGGGGGGAAAATGTACTTGGTAAATATGGAGGAACAATATTGCTCTTGTATCAATAAGAAGTGTTACCACCCAACTCTACAAGGATAAAACATTTCCAGCTAAATGAAGAAGATTCAACTTATAGAAAGGTCCATTACGTCTTAAAGGAGCTAACTAGAAAACGAAAAAGCAAAATTTCGGCAAGCAACACCGCTAACATTAGAGTAAAAAGAATAAAAACAAGCGATTGTTCTTAAGTTAAATCAATACCGTTTTGTATCACATAAAAAAATAAAAATTAAAATCTACGAAATGTTTCCCCTTTTTAAATATAAATAACCTAAACGTCCTCCGCATATTAGTTTTAGGATTTAGGTAAAGATAAACTAGAAAACGGATTGGAAATATCATGCGCAAAATAGTATATTTTTGCAAACTATGATATCTGAGGTACATATAATTGAAAATACTAATATTAAAGAAAAGTTTGCCAAAACCTTGCGCAAAATAATATATTTTTGAAAACTCTAATATCTGAGGTAAATAGAATTGAAATTTTCAATATTGGTGAAAAGTTTGCAAAAACCTTGCGCAAAATAGTATATTTTTGCTAACTATGATATCTGAGGTTAATAGAATTGAAAATTTCTTCTACGTTCATTGCTTCCAACTTATATCTTCGCGGTCTATCGCTGATTTTCCAAAATAGTGCCGAGGTAACGCGTAACAACAGCTTTTTTCTAAAACAATTTATTTAAAAATGGTTGATTAATTAAAATAAGTTATTTCTACTTTTTACTGTTTTTAAATAGCTCAGCCGACTAATACAACAGATAAATTGTGAGCGCTATGTGCTTCTGTGGATAGGCTAGAAAATCGTGTCCATTACAAATTGACTCGATGTCAAAATTTGATAACTCTTCTGTAAATAATTTATTCAATTCTCCTTACCTCGAAAAACGAAAACTAAAAATCGCCAGAGAGAGATCTTAATTGTTCTCGTTACATACATTTCGTCAAGTTTAAGCAGCACGAAATGAAAGATTACAGTTATTCCAATTAACCACCAGGTCTATAAAGAAAAAATGTAAATATTAAACAACCATGTTTGTAATTTCGTATTAAAGCACTGAAAAATGACTTATCAAATATCGAAACCTGGAACCAACCGAAATCAAATCACATCGTTTAATTCCAATAAATTTTATCAAATCGGATATAATGCATTTTCGATCCAAGTCAATCAAATTTGGTCCAATGTTTTCATAACGGATAAATGTCACTCTTGTCGCCGGATTAAAGAAATTACTTAAAGGGTAATATTTTGTAAAAAATAGGAAAAGTATGGACGTGATTTATGTATTTATTGAAATGTTAACATTATTTATAAACCAATTAAATCTTACTCTTTGTTAAATGTGCTCAATTAAATTAAATGAGAACTGATAAGAAGTTGCTTAAAAACTTACTGGCGGGTCAAATGGATGAAACATGAAAAATGGGCTATTTTCATTTAGCTCTTCAGCGGATTTCGTAACGAAGGTAACATAGTCGTAATCATACGGTGGTGAATAATGAACGAATTTGGCTCGTACTGGAGTAACACCCAGTGTGATGGCTATATGAGCTTCCTGTTAGAAATTGAAATGATAAATGTAAATCGAGTGTAATCAGATTAAGCGGAAGTAATTGTCTTATCTCGCGAAATATGTCATCGAAACAGGTTGACATATTTAATTGATGATTGATTAATATTCTTTGTAGTGAGATAAATATTTAAATTAACGATACAATTACCTTGCGCTCCAAGAGACCTATTATTCCAGTGCACGATAAGTTTTTATTAACTTCACAAACGCCGTATTCATTATCATCCGGAGACACGAATCTATAACTTTAAAGGGAGAAAACAGTTGCCACAAAATTCTACATTCACAAAATAGGTTCAGAAATTACTTGAATCGAAGACAAAGAGCCAACGCTTTCAAAATTTTCAATTCCGTTCCTCCCATTGGTATCACATTTCCAACGGCATCATTTCGCAATACAATCTGCGCAGTCTGAAAACAGAAAAAAAACGGTTGAAAATAGCAGGAGGGGCTATGGTAAACCGTGGCTCTACTCTCAGCTAATACCGGTAGCCTCGATGACCTTCTGAAGTGGCTTTCGTGATCTTATCTACCGTCGAGTTTCAGTAGCCAACATTTCCCGTTGCATCATATTTAAAATATGAGTGACTCCTTTCTGCTTCCTTATACGATAAATCTTGATCAATTAATTTTGATGTGACGTATTTGCATTCCTGTACTATAGCTCTAACAAAATTTAAAATAAGATCTAATTGTAAGTGGTGATTGAGGATATCATTTCCTTTTGAAAATTTCAGAACTACCAATTTTCTGTGGTTTTTTTAGAGGACACTTTGAAGTAATGGCGACTTCTATTCTGAGCTTCTCTAACTCTTAGAAATAATTGTAGCAGGGTCTTTTGAAACGGTGGGTATGGAAGTAAATGATCCTTTCAAACGTTTGACCTGATTAAGAAACTTGAATTATGTTTCACCAATTTTAGTGAAAAAGAAATAAAATTTACTAAAGGTTTTACAAAGTTAAAACTATTAAATGATGAACTAAATTTAAAAAGTCTTGATGAAGAAAAACTTTAAAAACACTTTCTTCCCCAGGGATTTGAGTGCCATGTCTCCTCAAAATTATAAAACGTTCCCCCAAATTTTTGGATGAATATGGTTTGAAAAAGTTATTCTTACCACAGCTGCGACCGTCACCGTAAAGTTTCGACTAACACACTGTTCGGAGCTCATATGATTTGCGCTTCTGCAGCACCTAAAATCAACAATGGCGTTTCTTAATAACACGCGAGTGATGGAACAACATTTTATTTTTCAAAAACAGACGTAAAATTACCAGATAAATAATTTCATAGCTCTATTAGTTTAAGACTCGCATTAGAGAAATCATTAATATGATTTATTATCTAATATTTTTAAATTAATTGAAAATGGTATCTAAAAAAACTACCCGTAAAGTGGAAAGCCATAGACTATATTCTGATTAAAAGCTAAAATGATGTTTCAAAAATACAACATTTTGACATTTTACATCATCACGCTGGATAGCTTGTTTCCTCAATATTACAAAAGCCACTTGTGCAATTTTTAAATCGTGTTGTCAAATCTCTTAAGCAAACATTAATAACTTTTGGATTAAATGATTTCCCCAAGTTAGGTCCGGTTAGAAATACGCACTCTCCTTAAGTCTATCTAGAATGTAATTTCCATACATCGAACAAAAAGAAAATGAAGCTTAGTCTAGGTGAAATATTCCTCCATTGCCTCAAAATTTTATTACTTCTCTTCGTAAATAAGAAATCCATAACACAATAAGACAAAAAATGCAAAAACGAAGGTAAGATGCTCTTTTGAAGTGATATCCTTCTCGACCGATTTTTTTTCTGGTAGGGCGTAAAAGAGAGAGTTTTCTGACAATTTATAACTGACCAAAACTAAGCGAATACCGTCCCACCAACGGAGACCACTCCACCGCCTCTCAGACCAGTTCAATTTCCACCTCCCACAGTGCCGTCAGCTCCGAATAAATCTCTGTTTCCCCCCGCCTGCCAAAAAAAGTAACCCCTTCCCCGACTACAGCGACCGGCCGATTATTAGTCTTAAGAAATCAATTAACTTGATCTGCTTCGCCAGATGCGGAAATAGTTAATTCACGCGTCGCTGTGACATTTGTAGTTTTGTTAACTTTGTTTAAAGTTCACTTTTTGTTGCCACCTAAAAATATTTCACAAAACGTTATTGAAAACGCCGTAAAAAATTTAGTGTATATTTACAATATCAAATCTTTAGGCCTTGAATTGTTAAAATATTTAATTAAAGACATAAATTAAATAAAATTAAAAAATAAAACTTTGAAATTCAAAATATTATCAGCGATCGCCAAGGTGTAAAAACTATTTCAAGCTTGATTTTGATTAATAATTAAAACATCTTACATTGTTCGCCACCACCCTATGAATAGGGTTATATATAAACATAATTTTTTGCGGTGGGAAAAATGCAAATATTTGTTAAAGATGGTTTTCACAGTGTAATGCTTGAGACATCAAGATTAAGGTTAAAATAAAATTATTTTAAAGAGAGGCACGCATGGATGATGTAATAAATAACTTTTTTTGGGATGTAAAATGCCCACAAACATACATTAAGTTGCTTTCAACGCGAAGATTACTAAAAGTGGCGTACTCTGCATTTGCTGTTCAGAGATTTCTGACATGATTTGGAGAAAGGCCGTTTTCGAAGTTACCCAAATTTTAGCGAAAATAACAGGCCTTGGGGATAATGTAGTTATAATTGAAAGTACTCTTTTCCCAGGGCCGGATTAACCCCAATATCTGCCCTAAGCAATTTAAGAATTTAGGTGCCCCCCTCCTCATTAGTCGACTCAGGAAAACAAAATTATTATTTGGAATATTGGATAATACTAATACAGATGCATTTATATTTTATTTATATTTTACTCCGCAACTTAATTTAAAGAGATAAATTTTGTAGGATAAATTTTTATATTTTTTAAATTAATTTTTAAGGTAAATCCGCTACTGAAATAAGGCGAAGCGTCTACAGCTGACATAGGCAATTCGCCCAAACGACTACCTAAGTACCTCTATAAATATATTGGATACCGCCAAACTGGTGGCGGGAACAAAGTGGTAACACGAAATGTTTTGACTATACTAAAGTATAATAGATTATGCCAGACAACCATTATTTCAAAATGTTTTCAGAGTTAAATGTATTTACTGAACTGTGAGTTTTAATAAATAAAAATTTTACCAAAATACGTGACTTTAGTATATTTAGTATAGTCAAAACATTTCATGTAGCCTTTTTGTTCCCGCCACCAGGACTGCGGTATTCAATATATTTATGAGGTAATCGTTTTGACGAATTGCCGATGTCAGTAGACGCTTCAAAGGAGTATATTATTTTAATATTATATATTTATACTGATATAGTTATTTTTTTATTTAGATTTAGTTCCATTGTATCATTATCACATTTTTTAGTTTTTCCTAATTTCTATATTTCTTGATGCCCTAAGCAATTGCTTTTTTTGCTTAATGGTAAATCCAGGGCTGTCTTTTCCGCACCGTTCCTTACCTTTCTTTTTGGTTCGCGTCTCGATTGCGAATACTTCGGACCCTTGGCGAGAAGTATTCTACATGCGCTTTTGTAAAGAAACGTGAAGTGAGCAAACATCAACTTCCTAAAAATAAATTTCCTGAAAAGCCACGAGAAATTCCCGATGAAAAAGGGAGTCAGCTGATCCGCAGAGACCTATGAGAATTGAAAATGAAAATCAATTTCTAAAACAGGCGAGCGATCATAATAGCTTAAAACAAAATGCGTTAAGAGATTGTTTTGAAATGAGTATCGTGCGTGAGTTAATTAAGACACATTCATATTCGTTGATGGTTTTCAATTTTAATATATAGAGAATGACTATGTTGATAAAACATTTAACGTTCTCTCAGTTCAGCCAACGCAATAGACCTTTCTATAAAGTAACTTTGGCCTTCTTGTTTAGATGTAATGGGCGCATCACTCGTGACGTAGAAGTGACGTTTCACTATGATAGCCAATTAAAATTCGACGAGTCACCCTTTTTATAAAAATCTAACCTTTAAAACTGAACTGAACTCCTACGTACCTCGTGACGAATGCGATACATTAAAACAATTTCGGCAAACGTAATGACTTTATAGAAAGGCTTATTCGGCCGAGTATCGCTCAGGCTACCAAAGATTTAAGCTCTCGAGAGATCAATAGATCATGGTGCCTGCGAAAAGGGGTGTTGTCCTAAAAAAAGAGCCGGGGCGCTACCTGGCCCGGCCAACTTCAATTTCACACGTGATTGAAGTAGACTGTACCGGACACTATAAATGAACCTCCAACTTCGAAGTTTATCGTGATTGTAGTTGGCCGTATCTAGGTAATGATTTAAGATTGTTATGGTATTTAAGTAGGTAAATTTTATATTAAATTCACTCATGATTTATTCGAGACTGCTAGGCTTATAGTGGCCCTCAAGTGGTCGGAGTGTGCAATAACTAGTGGCTTTACCGGGGAGTTGGGGTCTGGCTCTTGTAACCCATTACGGGCGGTGGCGCACTGAGAGATGTAAGCTCCGTTCAAATGGTCCTATCTCCACCTCCGACTTCGGTCAAGTGTGTGCTGGTAACAGAGCTTTGGCTCGGGCTCACAGAGTGGGTCCGGGCAAACTGGCCGCCTCGGTGGATTACGTAGCCTGCTGTGGGGCAGAGGGCCTCCGTATGAGGGCACGGCGGACTCATCTCCCGGCCTTTTGGGTCCCACCGGGATCTCTGTGGTGCCAGCTATGCCGGTTACTTGGGCTGCTGTGTGCCCGTTTTTCCCCTTTAGGAACTCTCTCCAAAGGGCTCGGCTCTCCACCTCCGTAGGTGGGGTGTCGGCTGGCGTTGCTTGAGCATCCACTCTTTGTCCCACTGCTGTGTGCGAAGTGGCGGGCTGGTCGTCCCATTGTTGCACCTTCTGTTGGGTCGAGTGGATTGTGTCAACGGTGCGACCATCAGTAGTGGGGTCCTGCTACCCATGCTGGTTTTGTCACCTCTCCCGGCTGTGGACGCTAGCGTATGGCATTCTGATGATAGGCCTCAGGTGTGGTTTCGATCTAACCGGTACACCAGGCTAAAAATTCTGCTATGTTACCAAATTCTTCGTATTATTTTTGAAATAAAAATTTATATTTTTGAACAATCATTATACGTGAATGTGGACTAGACTAAGATAACCAAAATTATGATGGTGTTTCCTAAATATGACATAATTCGCTAATGTTATTAAATAGTTTAAATTGGAAAAATCTCACAGAGTTGACTATAATCAGTCCATAGACTGCTGTTACTATTACGGTAAGCGGACGCTGCTACCTTTTCGGAATGAAATGATGTTTTTCAAACAACGCGAATCGTATCAGTTGGGATAACGAGTACAGTCTAGAAAATATTCCTACCCTTGCTCAAAGATATTAATTCACCAAGGCGGGGAAAGATGGCGACACAGTGCGAGTCGTGGCCTTTCGTGGCCTGAATTAAATCTGAGAGAGGGGGTAACATAAGAAGAGAAAAGGAAAAGAGCAGAGATTGGAATTCAGAATGGAAACCCTTTGTCTTTTTCTCAATCACAAAATTTAACAGTTTAATTTCCAAAGTAAAACCACTGAATTGGACTCACTGATAAGCATTAAAATTTTCTATCTTTTTTATGGAACTACCGAATTTAAGAAATCACTACAATATTTTTTTAATAACTTACTCTGTCAAATTGCTGGTATCAGCCAAAAATTGTGACAGATAATAAAAAGGTGCAAACGACGACAATTTTGTCTTACTATTTTCATTAGCCAGCCGTCACGTGCCTTTAAACGTCAGCTATCTTGGATAACGTTCGGCGATTTAGTGGCTCGTCTTAAACACACAAGAGTGGCGGGGTTTATATGAAGGCTGGCAGTAAAGTAGAAAACCGTAAAGATAAATAAGTAAATGGATTAAAGGTACTAAGAATCAATATTGTGGATAAACAATAAGTTTATACGAACTAGTACGCGTGTCGCAGTGATTTACGAAAAAGAAGCAAGGCGCGCCCTGGCAATATGAAATTAAGAGGCTAGGCTCGGCCCTGCCTTGGAAAAACGCACCTGGACGGCGCCTTGGCCCGACTACACCACTTCCCGAAAATAGTCTCGACATGCTTTTTCTCATTTTGATGTTTGGTTTTACATTTAACTTTGGCTATAAAATTGAAATATCGAAAGCGAGTGGTCCTTCATATAGCGAAAGATCCGTCGAAGCAGCAGGCCAGTTGATTTATTCGTTTATTTAGTTTCGTAGAATTTAAAATACTTTACTTTCCGTTTTAGTTTCGCATCGAATATATATTCGAAGTGACACTATTGCTATGGACGAAATGTTGTTAAGTGTTGTGTGTTTGTTTGTTTGGCGTCGGCGTCGTGGAAAGCGACTACACGGGAGATGGAGCGGCGAAAAGTAATTTATATTTATATAACTTATATTATTGGCGACACCGGGATTCGAACCCAGATTTCTGGTCACGTAGTTTCCAAAAACGACGCCTTTATCAAGCAAGTCACGCCGTCCTCTTTGAATTTATGCTTGATTTTTTAGCCTTGATCACTTTTATAGTTTGTATAGTAAGATTTTCCACCCCCTCCGACCAGCCCCCTTAAAGGGTGAGTGACCGAAAAAAGCAAGTTGGTCTCATTCGATAGCACTCTTTGACGCACACGCAGTGCCGTTAATTTCCACCCCCACCGACGAACCCCCATAAAGGAAGAGTTACCGAAAAAAAACAAGTTGGTCTCATTCGATAGCACTCTTTGACGCGCACGCAGTGCCGTTAATTTCCTCCACCACCTTAAAGGGAGGGTCACCGAATGGTACGATATCGTACGCCACGAAAATTGTAATACGCCCTACAAATTGCGATGAAATCATCGCACTGACGCGTCTTCAACTGATTTCCAATTTTCCGCAAAATAAAATAATGGGTATTTTTTATGCATTTGCGAATTTACATGACTTTTGGTGCCTAAAATACACAAATGTTTGATATAAATCTTCTAAAATAAACACATTTGAATCCCAGTTCAAGAATTTCTATAAATCATATTTCCACTAATTTCAATAATTTAAAAGAATTATGATCGTCGTGTTTTGCTTACCTATTTCACCTTTGATACTTTCCGTCTTTCTAACGATTGGAAATCACATGGCCTCAACAGCTTTTGTATTGGTTTGCCCACCCACGTACCCTGAAGGTGGGCGGTGCCCACTCTTTAACATAGGATGGCAATTTATATATCAAACGACAAGAAATCACGTAGCCTCAACAGCTTTTGTATTAGTTTGCCTACTGTGTCTACTAAGGGTGTATGGGTTTGCCCACTCGAATAAACTGATGTGGAACTAATATTACGGCCTGGGACGACTTGTTATATTAGAAACTATTGAACTACGCTATTACGAAAAAGTTAACACTTCGCTTCAATTGGCGGACATTTTCAGTTTTCTATTTGGAAAGCGTAGATTGATGATTTACTCCTTTCTCTTTTCTATTTGGAAAGCGTGGATTGTTGATTTACTCACGATAAACTCCTAAATTATGTCAAGTCGCGGTCACGGAGTAGCTGATTGATCAACCACACTTTTTAATCTGAAGAAAATCCAACTATATTTAAAAAAATCTATGGTTTCATATATTCGGCGAATTTGTTTTGATACATTTTTAGACTTTTTCGCAGAGTTAAGAAAAATGCTTTATTAAGTTTCTACTTACCTTAATGTCAGGCACTTCCATGAAATCTTATTTTTAACGATTTTTAAGAATAGTGTAGCGTAAGCGGAGCTGTTCATTATAGTCCCGTTCTCTCCGGGTGTGTGTGGGTGTGGGTGAATTCGTACATGGTAGACATCTGGGGACAACGGCAATCTCTTAACCCAGCTAGTGGGGACTTTCCGGCAGATGGGGACATTTTCAAGTCCCCACATGTAAAAATAGTTAAAATTAGTTAAATTGGACAAACTACTACTCAAAAAACCTTTCACGAAAGTCCCCACAAATGACCTACTTGGACTTTTCCCAATATATTTGAGGACTTCGGGTTTTAACACAGATCCCAAAGATGTCGCCAGTAGTTTCATTGCATTGAAGTTCCCAGTTCTACGAAAAAATTCTTAAGCCATCTCCTGGACGTTCGTCTGGGGACCAAAAAAACCGATTTTAGTTACAAATGTAATGAATAGATGGGGTCAGGTTTTAGGTCTCCACGTATAAGGTCCCCACTTATAAAATAATTAATAGCCCCACGTACAAAAAATATCGGACCCCGCTTATAAATTTCAGACAATTTTGGAGATTTTTCTAAAAATGAACGGCAGGTGCGCGCTCCTTCGAAATCTTACTCACTCCTTCATATAACCGGGAAAAACAGGGTGTTTGTTAATTATAAATTGCATTAATTGTAAATTAAATTAATTATAAATTAAATTAATTATAAAGTAAATTAATTATAAATTGAATTTATTATAAATTGAATTTATTATAAATTGAATTTATTATAAATTGAATTTATTATAAATTGAATTTATTATAAATTGAATTTATTATAAATTGAATTTATTATAAATTGAATTTATTATAAATTGAATTTATTATAAATTGAATTTATTATAAATTGAATTTATTATAAATTGAATTTATTATAAATTGAATTTATTATAAATTGAATTTATTATAAATTGAATTTATTATAAATTGAATTTATTATAAATTGAATTTATTATAAATTGAATTTATTATAAATTGAATTTATTATAAATTGAATTTATTTTAAATTTAATTTTTTATACATTTAATTTATTTTAAATTTAAATTATTATAAATTTAATTTATTATAAACTTAATTTATTATAAATTGAATTTATTATAAATTTAATTTATTATAAATTTAATTTATTATAAATTTAATTTATTATAAATTTAATTTATTATAAATGTAATTTATTATAAATTGAATTTATTATAAATTTAATTTATTATAAATTTAATTTATTATAAATTTAATTTATTATAAATGTAATTTATTATAAATTGAATTTATTATAAATTTAATTTATTATAAATTTAATTTATTATAAATTTAATTTATTTTAAATTTAATTTATTATAAATTGAATTTATTATAAATTTAATTTATTATAAATTTAATTTATTATAAATTTAATTTATTATAAATTTAATTTATTATAAATTGAATTTATTATAAATTGAATTTATTATAAATTTAATTTATTATAAATTTAATTTATTATAAATTTAATTTATTATAAATTTAATTTATTATAAATTCATTATAAATTTATTTTATTATAAATTGAATAAATTATAATTATGAAATGAATGAAATGAAATGTTTTATTAAACGTGCAGGTCAACAGTACATAGGTACTTTCAAGGACCTGCACGGGCAATTACATATATTGAAAGAGCATAGTTTAATTTTTTTTAGGAGTTTAGGTACATTGGTCGAACGTTTTGAGGTTTACATACATCAAAGTTACAGAATATTGGTTAAATATACAAGAATTATAATACAATGGTCGATAAATATTTGTGTTTTACGTACATTAAAAGAACATGGGTAAAATTTAGAGGTGTTACAATACATTGGTCCAAATCATCGGAGGTTTAAGATATCAGAGTATTTATAGGATAATATATCAATTTTGTCACTAAATTCATAACATGTTAACTGAAACCGTATGAAAGGGGATGATTCTTTGGAGGTTTGGAAGGTTATTTTTCGTCTAGCGTTGAATTGTGGAACATGAAAGTTAAGAGAGGGTGTTAGCTCCCTTAGATTCGGTTTAGAATCTTTTCAATAGTTCACGTTTGGACGCGTACAGTCGTATTGTTTCCAGGCCTAAGTGAAGTGGTGTAGTAGGAACTCGCGGTCATATGGCAAGCGATATAAGAGAAGGGTATGCGCAAGCTCTAAGAATTTATTTTGGATATTTTCGATTTTCTGAATTAAATAACACGCGCAGCCTCCCCAAGAAAGCATGTTTGGCACGCCCAGCCACATTCACTACGTTAATATTAATAAATAATTAATAAATTGAATTTATTATAAATTGAATAAATTATATTTATAATTGTATATATTTTAATTATAATTGAATAAATTATAATTGTAAAATGTATTAATTATTAAATTGAATAAATAAAATTCTAAATTGATTTATGAATAATTGTAAAATGATTTATGAATAATTGTAAATGGAATTAAATATAATTATAAATTATAAATATTAATTGAATAAAGTATAAATTTAATTGATTAAACATTGAATAAATTATAAATTTAATTGATTAAACATTGAATGAATTATAAATTTAATTGATTAAAAATTGAATTCAAGTAGCCGCAGGTATCTCCCTAGCAATACACTATACCCACAACACCAATATAGCCTTCAACACTATCTCCCATATTATACGAGATGTTAACTATGGATGACTTTTCCGTTTTTCACACGCCAACGGTGCTAGACTATTTTTTTATGTATTTATATGCACATTGCTCGAGGCATCCTACTATGCTTCTTATTTACGCGTTTGCGTTGACATGCGAGCTGCAAACAGCGCAATTATTCGGGAACGTCATAGACGATATTATCAGCAGTTCCCCGCACGGCTCCGGTTCCCGACCCGGATCTGGTGCCGGCTCCGGCTCTAACCAATTCGTCCCCCGCTCCATCCAATTCGGCTCCAACCAGTGCTGGCTCCGGCTTCAAGATATTTCCGAAGTCGGATCTGGAGCAACGGCTCCGGCTCCAAGGTGTATGGACCGGATCCAAGTCCAAGGTGTATAAACCCGCTCCACAGAAAAGGAGCAACCTCCTACGCATTTTTTAAAAGATATTAGTTTCTAATTAAGGCTGGCAATTGCGTTTTTATAAGCTAAACTAAATGCTTAAGATACGGAGTTACTCTTGGAAATCGAAAAATATTGCACTATGAAATTATTCGAAATACATGAAATCGGTTTAATGTGACGTATTTCCTTACATTTGCTGTGATACACATATTTTAAGCTTACACCTCACCAAAAATTGTTCTGTTTTTTCAAGTCGCTTTTTAGATAGTTATATGTGTCACAGTAGATGGCGCATTGGGCGCTAGATCTCAACGTATATAAAGACCATGTCACCGTTCACAGATTTGAGTGGTCTAATAACTCAATTGTTTTAAGATGATTGTAGACGCCATTGTACGTATATGCCAGGCTCAGAAATGTAGTTATTCCTTTTGAAAAATGAGTATTTATCGTTAAAAACGTTATTAACGAGAACAACTAGTATTAGAATAGCTTATCTTTAATAGCTCAGTGGTTCTTAGGCTTCTTACTGCGAAAAGTGCGTATTTGTGTAGAAAAAATGCGAATGCGTTGAAAACGAACAAACTCTTAGATCAGTCATCAGTTCCACTTTATTCGATTTCAACGAAAAACTAAAGATATAGAGATTTTTTTGTTTCTACATTTTACTTTCGTTACTTGACTCGCCACGTAGCCAGTTGGAAGTCCGCCCCCTCCGTTCGCAACCCTTAAAGGGTAGTAAACAAATTAAGAATATGAATCAAGAAAATGCAACTAGTAATGTGTCGGATTCGTATATTAATAATCACTCAGACTTGGACAACGTAATGGGCAATGAAAGGAAAGCCACGAGTCAATGGAAGTTATTTTTCTCAGAAATCGCGGGAGAAAAGGATTTGTTTAAGTGCAATGAATGCAGGTAAGACTTTTTTAACTAATGAATTTCTGTAAGTAATTGGGCTAATTTGTCGGGTTTGATAGTTTAAATACATACCTATTAGTCTAGTACAGTGACCTAGCCAGAAATTTTCAAAGGGGGGGGAGTCTTAAGTATGTTAATGAAAGGTAGACCCAAGGGGGCGGGTCTGGACCCGAAAACCCCCCTTGTCTACGCCACTAGTCTAGTGCCTTTTTATTCGAAGGCGTCGCTGCGACACCTAGACTCGTTATGCTTATACCGCTAAGCGTAAGCCTTAAAGCCAAAAGTTCAGTTTGGTTATACGTGATTACTAGCTGAGTAACGGGACAGACAAACACACTCACACAAACAAAAACAAACTTTCAGAAATATATAGTAGTTTAAAGATGATTAACGTTTTTCCTACTTTTAGTAATGGAATTAAGGGTCATAACGGCTCAACAGGAAATTTTTTATCGTCATTTGAGGAGAAAACATCCAGGAAAAATAGAGTCAGAAAACAATGGACAAAACTGTGGTCCTAGTAGAATGGTATACAAGCCATTATTTAATTATTACCTTTAATCTATTTCTTTAAGAGAAAATAATTGATTTTATTTTAAGCACCTGCCAACCTTTCACAATTATTGAGACTCAGTCCTTTGTAGACTTAATGAAAGCTGCTAATCCTATGGTAAATATTTTTGGGGCTGACACAGTTAAGCGCAGAATTTTTCAACTTTTCGAAGATGAACGTACTGATTTTCAAAAATTATTGAATGTAATAAAAACTATATAGTGACTAGATCACGTCAAAATTTCTCCTAATAACTAAAGTTAACTCATATTTTTATATTTAAAAGGAAACGAAAAGCAAATTTTTGCTATAGATGCCTGGACATCGGCCACTCGAATATCCTACCTTGGTATAATAAATCGATGGATTGATGAAACATTGACATTTCAAGAAAGGGTGCTCGACCTAAAAATTCTCAAAGGAAGTCTTACTGGAGAAAATTTGGCGAATGCATTTTTGGAAGTTCTAGAAAGTTTTCAGCTTACTGATCGCATATTTTCGATAACTTCCGATAATGCAAGCAATTGCGATACGTTATTTTTCACCATTTAACAAGTGCTCTCGATGATAAGGTGCATATTTAAATAATTTATATTTAATTTATATATTATACACTGCACATGTGTTTTAATCGATATTCGCTCTCTGTTCTTTACAATAGGGAATTCGCTTTTCCGAGAAAGATTTTCGAATCTTGGCACACGTAATTAACCTGGCGTGCCAAGATGCACTTTCTGTACTTAAGATTCTTGGTTTCCCAACCAGTAATATTTTATCGATGAATTTCGAAAATAGTTAAAGTGGCGAATCTGACTCAGAATCCAATGGCGAACAAGAAATTGTAATCTCAAATACCAAATTATCAATTTACGACCGCGTAAGCCATAATGTGATTTCTTAAATTAATTTCGAAAAAAATTTTGTTTAAGAATTAATTGTTTAAGATTAAGAAAGGAGTTGTAAAAATAAGAAAATCTACACTGAGGTGGGAGAGCTTCAAAAAACATTGCGAACTCGGAGGTATAAAACATCGAGAATTAGTACGTGACGTTAGTACCAGATGGAATGCATCTTATTGTATGTTGAAACGAGTTCTTATAATGGAAGTCGTATGTATTACTAATTTTCTAAATATATACATTGAATTTTAAATTATTAATTGCTGAATGAAATGAAATTCCTTAGCCATTCGAGAATACTCTAAAAACAGATAACACCCTCAGGAAATTAATTCTGAATGGAAAAGCATTGAAGAAATTGTTAGGTTCTTAAAGGTGCAGCCAATAATCTACATTTTGCAACTTATTTAAAAATATTTCAAGCGACTTAAATTGTATAAGTATAAGCATCTTCTAAGTTATAATTAGTAAACACTGAATAGGAAATAATTATCATTAGAAATATTTTCCCCTTAAATTTAGCCTTTCCACGAAGTCACGGTGATGTTGTCGAGTCAGAATTCACCGATTATGTCGTTATCAGTAGCAGTTTACATGCACCTATTTAAATATTTGGAAAGCTACAAAGTAATTGTTTTAGAGAGTTACTTACTTTTAGAATCCCACATCAATTTTAATGTAACTGATTGCATTTGATATAATCGAAGATGGATTTATCTCACGAGCTTTTAGTGGTATCAAGTGCTGCGAGAAATTAAACAAGTACTATCCATCGTCTGATGGTTTGGTTTATGTCATGGGCCCACGTAAGTCAAAAATATAATAATTAAAGTGTAGATTATTGACCATTAAACTTATAAAATTTGTTTTGGTTCGTTTACCTTTAGTTCTTGATCCCAGATTTAAATTATCCTCGTACGGCAGTATGACTTACAAAATACATTTTCCAGCTAAACTTGTAAAGCAAAACAAAAAGTAAGTATTATCAGAAGTGTAAAATACCCCTTCGGTCGGAAGTATGAAAGCTCCGCCGTGGAACACAGATTTATTTACGCAGCGTAGCTTTAAGTTATGTGATGGTACATCCGTAGCATATCCGATTGCCGAATTGAACTCGTCGTGTTCGAATCCCGGCCCCGACTAGGTAGTAAATATATCACTTACATTGTCTTAAAGTTCATAACGTCAAATTTCATGGACGCCTGCAGACATTTTTCAAGGGGGGGAGGGGGCAAACGTCAAGATGAAATATAATAAGGATACTGATATCATTATAGAACAGCGATGACATACTGGGCTAATAATTATAAGAACAAAACCAATTTCGATTCCAATGAAACTGAAATCAGTGAAATGACGCCCGTAAAGAAAAAAATCAAGATCGACAAGGTCAAAATGCTAATTTTATTTCAGCTAGGATCATATAAGTCAGTTCAAAACGATGAGTTTCAAATGTATTTGAACACGCAATCAATTGATCCCAATTCCTGGACAAATGAATATACAGTTTTCGATTGGTGGAAGGTATGACCTTTCCGATTTGTATCCCACATGATTTTATCAATTTCGTTACACAGCTTATAATTCATTGGAGTTTTTACAGAATCAAAGTGAAAATTTCCCGGAACTCTCCATTATGGCCCCCCGATTTTCTAGCCACCTCAGGAACAGGAGTTCCAGTTGAGATATGGTTTTCTAATGGACCAGATCTCTTAACAAAAAGAAGACTTTCAATGAAAGAGGACACTGTAAGAGTATGTATGTGTCTAAAAGGATGGCTGGCGAGCAAGAATTTAGAAGAATTTAGGAAGTTTGTTAACGTCGGTATTGTTGAAAAAATGCTTTTAGATGGTTAAGAATAAACTACGGTATTGAACACATTTCTCTTAAGCGATTATATATTTATCTTACCTTACGATTAATTCTTGCTTAGTAGTGCCAATTGCAAAAGCCATAATTTCACATTTTACATTATGTTAAAAAGTAAAGCGCATTTACAGTATCAATTGATCGTTTCACACTAAACGTTGAAATATAAGTGGAGCCGGCTTCTAGCTCCGGCTCCGGCTCCTTTTTTTGTCTCCGGCTCCGATTTCAGCTCCAGTAAAACAACAGAGTCGAACTTTGGCTCCAGCTCCGGACTTTGATCCGGATCAGTGGAGCACTTATTATCAGCAGGCTCAGGGGATGTCGTATTTTTTCTTAGCTCGATCTTCGAAGTGGTTATCACGAACTCGACCCTTCTTCTCGACACAACACTACCTTCGCATCACAAAAGGGCCTCTATTGCTATACTCGCCTCAACTTCGGAATATCGTCCGCTTCAGAAGTTTCCAGAATTCTATCCGGGAAAAGATTTACGGTATTGATCGTACTTTAAATATCACAGCCGATATTCTCATTGGTGGTGTGCAATAAGTGGTGGCTTTACCGTGGAGTCGGGCTCCGGCTCTTTAATTCCATAATGGCGGTGGCACACTGGGAGATGTTAGCTCTGATCAAATGGTCCTATCTCCACCTCCGACTTCGGCTAACGGAGAGAGTCCGTGCAAACTGGACACTGGGTAGCCTGCTGTGGGGCGGCGGGCCTCCGTATGAGGGCACGGCGGTCCTGTTTCCCGGCCTTTTGGAGCCACACCGGGATCTCCGGTGCCAGCTGTGCTGGGTTACTTGGGCTATTGTGTGCCCGTCATTCCCCTTTAGGAGCTCTCTCCAAAGGATTTGACTCTTTACCTACGTAGGTAGGGTGTTGGCTGGAGTTGCTACAGCATCCACTCTTAATCCCACTGCTGTGTGGGAAATGGTCCACCCATTTCTGCACCTTCTGCTGGGTTGAGTGGTTTCCGTCAAGGGTGCCACCACCAGTAGTAGGGTACTACTACCCATGCTGGATTTGTCACCTGTCCGGGCTAGGTGGACGCTGGCGTAGGGCACTATGATGATAGGCCTCCGGTGGTGTGGTCTCTGTTACTAGGTTCACCGGGCTATAAATTCTGACTCACTGGTGGTACCAACGAAGCCGATCATGATGTGACCCTAGATAAGAAGCTCGAGGCTATATATAAGAGTGGCTTAACTCTGAATTCTGAAAAATGCGTTTTTAACCGCAGCTCGTTATCATTTTTCGGTATGATAGTCAGCGGAAAAGGTCTCCAGCTCGACCCTGCAAAAGTATCGGCGCTTAGAGCTGCTAAACCTCCAAATACCGCAAAAGAAGTTCGAAGTTTCCTTGGCATGGTCCAGATTCCTGCCACACTACTCGACCACCGCTGAACCGCCACCTCGAATTACCAAGTCCGATTCTCGTTTTGAGTGGGGACAGGACCAATCGGACCCTTTCGAAGCAATCAAAACAGAACTCGGTTACTCAATTCCGAGAGAAGTCTAGCGTTTTTTGACCCAAACTTACCTACCGAATTATATACCTTTGCAAGCCCCGTTGGCGTCGTGGGCCTTTAAGTGGGGATCGACAAGGATGATACCAAAAAAGTCACAGCTTATGCTAGCCATGTGCTGTCGTCTGGAAATGTGAAGGTTTTCACGTGTATCTTTTTGGAAAACCTTTTACTATCATGACAGACCACAAACCATTAGAACTCGTTTTCAATGCGGTGAATCCACATTCCCCGGCGCGCCTGGAACGCTGTCGTTTGCGATTACAGCGGTACGATTACGTACCCGTCGTGAACGAGGAATTGATAATCCTGCCGATTTTTTATCTAGATCTCTACAACACGATTCCACCCGTTTATGATATCTACGCCCTTCATGTTCTAAATATATCTGTCGCAAAGGCCATGATACTGGAAGCCGTTGCAAATGCGACCACTAACGACGCTACTATACAAGAAGCTATACGATTGCTACCTTTTCCAGAATGGCATATTCCGAAGCCTTTCCACCAAAATAAAGAACTGGAAGCAATGAAGTATTTCAAAAATGAGTTATCGGTGGTTGGCGGAATTCTCATGAGCGGCTCACGTCTCATACTCCCGGCCTTTCTTCGTGAAGGTCATCAGGGTATGACAAAGTCCAAACCATTTTTGGGGAAAACAGTATAGTTTCCGAAAATTGATGCAATGCTAGAAATCAAGGTCCAGGATTGCCTCGCATGCCAAACTACATGTCCGTCGTTGGACATATATCCTCTGTCCCCATCACCTTTACCCGATCGTCCATGGCACTACGTATCTGTTGATTTTGTTGGGCCTTTACCATCAGGTGAATACCTGTTTTTACTTGTGGACGAATTTTCAATATTCCCGATCGTTGAACTGGTTTGTTCCACGTCTTTTTACTCAGTCTTTAAAACGTTTGTTTTGTACCTTTGGAACACCGAATACCGTACGCAGTGACAAAGGTCCACCGTTTTATGGTTTCGAGTGTGCAGACTTTGCTACCGAACTTGGTTTCAAACACCACCGAATTACTCCTTTATGACCACCAGCAAACGGTCCGATCTACGCCTCATCCATCTACTCAATTTCCTCCCGCAGTTATTTTTTGATCGTGACATTCAAAATAAATTACCTCAAGTTCCGGTTGCTCCATTTCACCTTATAGATAAATACCTTTTTTTTTAAAAAAAAATCGTCAGTTGAACCTTATATAGGGAGCCATTTTAAAGTAAAATTTCTATTATATCAAGTCATTAAATTAAAAGGCCACACACTGTCAAAAAATGTGTGAAAATCGAGTAGCTCCTCCTCTTTAATACTTAGTGATACCATTTATCAAGCAATCATAATAAAAAATATTATCGAACACACGTGGAAAACTAGTGAAATTCAAATACAGTTGTGGCCCTTTAATTATTGTAAAAAAAGCTTGGTAGGAAATAAAATTTATGAAATATGGATTAAAATAAAATAAAAAATTAGTAAAATATTTAAACCGTATTTTTTAATTGCAAAAACATACTGCTAATTTAAGTACTAACGCTAAAAGACCATGATTAAAACAATTTATTTATAACATTTTTCCATTTGTATAGCATAAATATCAGTCGTTTTCAACTGAATTAACAAGGTCGCAAATATAACTTTTGCTTTTTTTCCGCAATAGTTATTAGGAAGCACGGCGCAATTAAACAATTTAGTTTAATGACTTCATGTGATGAATAGTTTTTTTTAATTCTTTGATATTATGTTGGAAAGTACTTTGATCTTTTATTTGGAAAGACGACGAGTCGACTTCTAATTCATTTATAAACGCATAAAATTCTACGTTGCAATTATAGTCGCATTCATTTTCATGTATATAAGAGGGTTAATTTTTTTTACAAAATATAATATTTGTCCATAAATAATTTTATTATCTATTAAATTTTAATTGTTAAAGAATCGTGCTTTAATTAAAAATTCCTATTTCAACTATAAAAAATGTAGCGATTCATCTGTTGTGTCTACAAAAGCTATGCTTATGTCCAATGGAATTTGGTTTAACTTTTTAAATGAATCAAGTGACCAAATAGATTGAGATATATTTTCTTCGATTTTGTATTTCTTTTCGTAGTGGATCAATTTATGGCAAAACACTTTTACATTAGACCCATCTTTTAACTTTGCGAACATGGTAGGTTGATTTAATATATTTGATAAGGCAGAATAAATTTGAATTTCAGGATGTTGGGTTTCTTGAACCATTTTTATCAGTTTACCATTAAGGTCTTAAAAATTATAATTTGAAGTAACCCAAGTTGGCCCTAAACTATACAGGTTTTTTTTGCTCGAAAAAGTGATTTTTTTCAAAAACTGTGTTTTCTAGAAAGTTTAAATTTGTTCTGTAAATAAAACGTGCCGGGGGCCACTTTCTACCAAAATTGCATCTATATCGAAAATTATTTTCACGTTTTTTTTTAATTTAAATTTTAACCGCTAGGTGCTATAAGAAAATTGCCAATGAAAAAATTGTAGAGCGTCACCGAAAACGTACAAATAGCGTTGGCGCGAAGAAAATACTTCTTTTTCACTGAAAAGATACGAGTTGAAAAAGTGACAAAATTGGGCAAGCTAAAATTACTTTTTTTGAATTCCATTGGGAGAGTAGTGTAACTTTATGAAAGTCAGAAATTTGTTAATCTGGTGTTTAATGCAATAAACACCGCTGATTTAAAAAGTGTGGAATGCTTGGAATACTCTTGCAGAAGAGAAGGAGATTGTAGCCCAATTAAAACGTCTACTCTTCGGCCTTGCAACTCGAGAGGGGGTTGTGTTTCAAGATTCAAATGGTGTTTTAGCACGACGGAACAGAGCTGGGCACTCTGACGGTCATGAATTCTACTATGTAAATTGTATTTTTTCTAAAAAGTTATTTAAAATGATTTGGCTTAAAACAGTTAGGGCCCAATTAACCGTTTTCGGTAGTTTGGCTTAGTGCTCGGAATTGTTTGTTCATTATTCACAAATTTTCCGATTTATTTAACAAACGTTGGTAAAAAGGATATCATTTTGACTTATTTAATTATGTTTTTTACGCAACCAAGCATTTATTTGGAAAAAAGTGGCATTTATTTAAATAATTGTTTGTTTTATTTAAATAATAGGCTTATTCACTCGCGATTATTCAAACTTTTTATCATTTATATTCAACTATTGGTTATTTAAATAAATATTATTTAAATAACGCTGGGCTTATTTTTTTCATGGATAAATCCGAGCTCTATTTTGGCTTTGTGTGGTTGATATTTTGATTAAGTCCGGTAACGTAAAAAAAATAACTACAACTTCGTTTATATCAGTAAATATTAAATTTAAGTATAGTTTTCGGGGTTATTTACGGGACCCCAATGTTCGTGGTTTTATATTTCCGCCTCAAAGTCGAAATAACGTTCCTTAATTTAAGTCCGATTTTCATGAAAGTTATATTTTTGAATAGCTGTGGTTTCCATATATCCTAGAATTGCAATTTCGTTGCTTAATTTTAATTCTTTGAAATGTTTTTGGACAGCGTAAAAGTACCCCCCTCAACTTCCAACATTGGAAATACGTGTGGTTATAGAGACTTTACGCGAATTTCTCTCTGGTATTTTCCAAGGCCGTTCTAATATGACCCAAAGTAACAAATAAGTGTGACACTTATCGGAGTAATACGCGATGCTTACAACGTATGACCTGAAGTAACAAATAAGTGTAACACTTATCGGAGTCCGTTCTAATATGACCAAAAGTAACAAATAAGTGTGACACTTATATTTCCGCCTGAAAGTCGGCATAACGTTCCTTAATTTAAGTCCGATTTTCATGAAAGTTATATTTTTGGATAGCTGTGGTTTACATATAACCAAGAGTTTTAAATACGTTCCTTAATTTTAAGTAAGGTTTTTTGGGCAGCGTATACGGAGCCCCGCAATTTCCAACATTGTAAATCCGCGTGTTTATAGAGGTCTACGCGCCCGTTTCCCTCTAGCGTTTTTCAAAGCCGTTCAGAGTGCGCCGCGCTTACAACATATGACCAGAAGTAACAATTAAGTATGACACTCATCAACCTAGTCTTCGGCGTATGACCAGAAGTAATAAGTGTGATCAGAAGTAACAAATAAGTATGAAACTGATCGAACTAGTCTTGGGTATTAGCCTAGCTGATTATAATTATTATTATTTTTATTATTATTAACCAGAAGAAATAAGTGTGACACTCAACGGCTGACTAGTAGTAACAAATAAGTGTGATCAGAAGTAAAAAAATAAGAGTGACACTGATCGAGGGAATCTTCGATGCTTTCAAAGTATGACTATAAGTAACAAATAAGTGTAAATTTGTATATATGTGTGACCGTGGATATATTTTGGTTGTGATACCGGCGTTGCAGGTTGCTGTGAATAGCTCAAAAAAACTTAACACATTAGAAGGATTGTGTGTATTCTGACCGTCGTACGTCTTGTTTATCTTTACAAACATACGATCATTTCCAATTAGATAGGTTTCTCTAACTTTCTATTTCACGAGACGTAAACCTTTTTGGGTAGTACCAAGTTGTTTTTTTTCATGACGTATTATTTCAATGGAAAATTGTCCGTTTTTGACCAAACCAATTTCATTTAAGGTTTTCGAGTACGCTTTACAACTTGTTGCTTGAAAATTTTCGTCTACCACCTATCGTACAAAAAATAAAAATTTCAAAACGGTGTAAAATTTCACGTTTTTTTCTGAAAATTCCAAAAGAAAAGAGTCCTCCAACTATAGTTTTTGAGAAAAACGCCTGGGCCGATCAAATTAAGACACCCTGTATATCTAAATTCCTAACAATGTTTCAAAGGGGTAAAACGTCTTAAACTATACCGTTCTCCTTGTGGAGGGCCCGAAAGTCTTCAAATATTTGACGTTAAGAACCTTGGTGCAGTCCTACTAACTGTTTATCATAAACTAAGTGTGAGATATGAGAGGTAACGGCTAGACCCCTCGATGAGTCGTTTTTCAGTGAAGAGTTAATTTAATTTCCGTCAGAAATGTTTTATTCCATAAAGAAGAACACGCGGGTGCAAAACTCGTGATGGACAGTATTGTATAAAAAGGAATGACAATCATAAACGGGCAGTCCCTAAAGATATCACGTATTTCATTTTAACTAAGTCATACAAAAGCGGCAGGAAATATTTGCTGTTGCCATACGGAGTTGCAACAGTGACGACTTTGTGCCTGGGCCGCGCAATAGGGGAGGCTTTCAGTTCAGTGCCGTATCATGTATTACAACAAGGTGGATGCATTCTAACGATATACCCACTAGGTCCTATATGAGAACGACCAATTATTTTCCAATATAATAGAGGTATTATCATAGGGTTAAATTATTTTTTGCGCGGTGGCGTAATTTGGTCAGCTTACATCAGGATTAGCCCTAGATATCCTTGTACAATTACTACGCGCACTTTAGTTTATAATTTGTGAAAAGTAAACAATAATTTTTAAATACAACTACATTTATAAATTTGAACTTTTAGCAAGCAAGAAAATACAATTATGAACAATGTAACCTTGTATTATATATAATTAAACAACTAAATATTTAGACAGAGAATACAAGTTAAAAATATAAATAACTCAATTTAAGGCCAGAAATCTTTCGTCGTGTTCGAGAATCTTTCTGAAGACGCGTCCAATCGGGGCCATTTCGAAAAACTTTTGGAAATACAATTATCGATGAAATGATGTTATGTAACAGTACATTCTGTTTAAGAAGTCTTCGACAGGTGAAATTTTTGCCCTCTTTTTAATTCTGCTAGAAAACGATAATATATAGATCGATGAAACCAATTGCAACTATTATGTATTTTCCAATATCTTTCGTTATTTATCGGTTTCGTCCACCAAAAATTAATAGTTTTGGCAGCTACCGTCAAAACTCATTTTTAACAACTTTTTTAATTTTGGTTCTACGGCACTGACTCGCGCGTTTTTGAATTCACAATGGTCGATTCATATTTAGAAAGTGGAAAAAATTTCCCTCTACAACCAACGGTTGAGAAGTTATCGCGTTTACAAACTTTCGTCGAAATTGGGAAACACCTAAAATGCACCAAGCGATTATTAATAAGGTAACTTCGACAGCGATCCAACGGGTTCAAGAATGATTTGTGTATCCCCCAGGTGATCAATTTGTACAGTTTTAGTACTTAATTTAAATTTGTACTTATGACATTTGAATTAAAAAATTAAATTAGAAAAATTACTTTCATTTAATCAACGTGATCACTATCAAACACCTTGATCTAGTTAATTTCTATATTAAACATATTTTAATTAAATAAAAAGATTATATATATAGCTTATTTTAATGAAATAATAAGATTATATATAACTTATTTTAATTAAATAAATAGATTATATATATAACTTATTTTAATTAAATAATTATTTATATATAACTTAATTTATTGAAATAATTTTAAATATTATAATTTATTTTAATGAAATAATTAGATTATATATAAAACTTATTTTAATTAAATTATTAAGTTATGAAAAATTTTAAATGAAATGAAATGGAGGTTTATTGTATATCAAAACAACCCTAGTTACAGAGGTCAGCTAGTTGATACACATGTAGTAATATATATAAAAGTAAAAATATAAAAATCTTAATGTTACATAATATGCACAATAATACATATAGTAGGCATATTGAATAAAAGGAGAAGATTTAACGATTTTTGCAAATTGGTGCTTAGTCATATTCCAGTTTTTTTATTTCAGAAATTTTACAGTTATATAGGTCGATGCTATCACAGCGTTTGTTAGCAGTATTTTGTATTCGATTAATTGGGTTAAGTTTACTTACAGTGGTATTGTACATTTTGGTGTTTCTAGTCTTGTAGTTAAAACAGATACGTAAATTTTTTATAAAATATTTTCGCATGGTATTTGGTTATTTAACAATTTATATAAAAAGATAGGCTCGACTTTTTCACGACTGACATTTAACGTATTTATATTGATTTCCTTTAATAATTTTCAGTATTAATGTGTCGTTTAAGGTAGTTAGTATGCAGATATTCAATTAACTTTCTTTGTATATTTTCAATTTTTTGTAACAAATAGGAACTACAGCCTCCCCAGGCCAGTGAGCCGTACATGACCTTGGACCGAATTAAACTGTTATAAAGAAGAATTAGGTTTAAATATGACACCTAACAGCATCCTGCATTTACTAACTGTACAAGAATGTGTTCATTAAAATACAGCCCTTTATCAAGAAATACTACAAGGATTTTAATTGAAGATTTCCGTGGAAATAAATTAATATCACTTTAATACTTAAATTTAAAATTATCAGATTCCCTGGTGAAAGACACAATGGCAGATTTGGTTGGGTTATTGGGAGGTTGTTCGATGTGCACCGAGTTGAGACTTTTTCAAGATCTAATTGAAGTTCTTTGCAATCGTGTTCATTTGATACGGTTTTACATATTTTTTGATCGTCGGCAAACTGATGAAGAGTCGAATTTTTCACAACAAACTGAAGATCGTAAATATACATATTAAAAATCAAAGGTCCAAGGGAGGACCCTTGAGGGACACCTGTACTGACCCTATAGGTGACATTTGTCAGGACATTATTGCATTTGATTATATTTGACCGATTATTCAGATAGTCACCCAACCAATGCAGTAAATGACCATGGAGGCCAAGATGTTCGAGTTTTTTAAGGAGCAATGGGTGTGAGAAACTCGGCCAAACGCTTTTGCCAGATCCTAAAAAATCACATCAATATTTTTTTGGGATTCGACAGCGGATGTGACTTCAGATAAAAAGCTTACGTGATTCGTTTCTACACTTTTGCCTTTTATAAAATAATGTTGGGGAGAATTTGGAAAAAAGTTAAACCAGTAAGAAAGGTATTTGTGCATTATAGAGTAAAAAAGTTTAGAGAAAATACATAACAAAAAAATCGGCCGATAGTTTTTGGAATCCCCGCAAAGCCGTTTTTATACATCGGGCTAAGAACAGAGGTTTTCCAAAGAGTCGGTAATTTGTTAGTTTTGATTGATAAATTAAAGATAAATTCTAATATTGGTAAAAGTTAATCACCGCAGCGTTTAACAATAAAGGCTGGTATATTGTCAGTTCCAGATTTAATTTCAAAATGGCTTCTTTTATGACTGATATAGAGATAACCAAGTGGCTATAGTTGTTAGTGTAGGGAAAATATTTACGGTTTCTGATAAGGATTCCTAATAATATCATAAGAATCATAAAAGCATAAGTAAATAATAAAAAAATTTTATAGGAAGATTTTGAACTGAAAATTGGTGACTGTCGATTACCTATAGAGGTCGGCGTTTGGATAAGAAATAATAATTTTTTCTTATTTAATCCACAACGGACGATTATCCGAAAAATAAAATTATTTTTTGCATGTTAAATCCCTTTCTATAATAATAATATCTTTTAATAAACTGTTAACCGCAATTTTTATGGTTAATCGATATTTTGGCAATTTATTGATCTGTTTTGCCCACATCTTATTAACTACACGGTGTAATTATTGGCAAGCAAGTCTGAGTGCATTAACTGCTTACAAAAACGTGTGAAGCTGCGTAATAAAAAAAAACTATCTTCATAAAAGAAGCTACAGTTTTAAATATTCAATATTGTTTCCAGTTCTAAATTTCATTATTTTATTTCCGATTCACTTTTCAAAGCATTTAAAATTTTCAGCTGACTTTAAAAAAGTCACGCATCGTAACCTGAATCTTCTTTAGACTAGTAACAAATCGCTGAGAGTTGCTAGTCCTTGTCTACGGGATGATTGATATGATCATTGGCCGAACAGACTCTCAATAAAAAATGGGTGTTAGGAGAATAGGATGAGATAAATTTATACTATTTGTATTATTTATGGTAATACACGAATAAAATTTTTCCCTATTCTACATTTCAATTAAATATTTTATTTTCCAAGCACCGAAAGTAAACACAATAAGCGAAAGCCGAAGCTAAAATTGGAAATTAATACTTTTTTTAATCGAAGTAGAGAGTCCCGATGAATAATGTAGATCAAAAAGTGGAACTCCAATTTGGAAGTGGAGCGCACATGGCATTCCATTAACCCGGATGAAAATCACCCGATTAATTGAGACTGATGTCCTACTTCTGTTTTTATGCCACCGATACTCACGAAAAGTTTTTTTGGGTCAGAATGTAGACTCCAAAATTAAGAGGGTTAAAAATCTTGTTCTGGTAATCTCACTTTCTCTACATCACATGGTCCATTAATTTATAAGAAAACTTCTTATTGGTAATTTTAGCAAACAATATCTCTAAAGTCTTTAAATAGCCTTGTTGATAACCAAATGATAAAACAGACAAATTATATTTATTCATATTATACAAAGGTTTTTGGGGCGGAAGAAAAAATACTTTACTCAAAGACACTGGTTGAAAAGCATCTAGCATCTTTGATTTAAGTATTAATAGGATAAGAACAAATATTTTTGGTCTTTTATTATGCTTTTAAGTAAGGTAATAGTAGCGTAATTTTAAATGTATTTAATTTCTAAACTCCAAAATATAAAAAATATGGTTTTAATAGGAGTAGAAACACCTTGTTATTGTTAAAACGCATTTCTACCGTTAGCTTACGTCTTTTATTTTAATAACGCACTTTTGTATTGCGTTTATATTGTTTCCTTCCTCACCTTATAATATATTATCCGAAGAGATGTTACCGTGTTCATATGACTGCAGCATCCGTAATTAAGCTTTTAAGTAATTAACGTCTTATTTCAAACAGTCACTATTAGAAAAGAATATCTTTGAAATTAAATTAAATGGGGACAACGTGACTCTTTTGAGAATTGAAAAATTATTTTATATTTTGGGATAATGCATATTTCAATCAGATTTTTAATGTAACTTCCCTCCAACAATATTCTTAACCCCTTGAGATTCTTAAAAAAACCCGCTCGATAGATATTCATTTTGGCTTTTTCCGAAGGAACCACTGTAGTCATAGGTCAGCTGGCGACAATTAATAACATAAAATCAACTGACTGGGCCATACTGCTTCGATTAGTGTTAGCAAGCCCTTCATGTCACGCTATCCAAACCCGTTTAAACACACTCCACTGATAATTCATGCCTTTCTTGTGCTTGATTCGTCATTCTATCTAAGTATTAATAAAATATTTTGGTACTTTATGAAACCTTTTCCACCAATGTGTATCGTTAATTTAAAAATTATCTTAAATTTTTTATGAAAAAAATTCCCAATACGTTTAAACAGAAATTTCTTTTGAATTGTTTTCTTAAAAAATTAGAAAAATATTATTGTAAAATGTGATTAGTTTCAAAGGGAAGATCTCACAGAGTTGGTTATTGCATTGAGAATCACCAGATGAACGTGATTTTTACCTCTCTCTGTGTGTCTGTGGGTGTGTCTGTTTGTGTGCTGCAAAGTCGAAAAACTGTGCTGGCACTTTAAAGGTGGCAAAACCATCGTGTGACGGAGAGCGTTAACGGTTGTTTTTTTTCGTTAATGCTCACCATCTGGACGGTTTCAATTCAGTTTCATTGGAAAGTTTGTTATTGTAATGTTTATTTCTAGTGTGGGAATGTCGAGTTGTGTTATGGCGGTTGTGGGTGATGAGTCTCTTTGTATGTATAGGTGTTTACTACCCAACTTCTTCTTATTGGCAGGGTTTCCACCAAATGTTCACGATATTCGTCTTAATATCAAATTGCGATTGCATCGAGCGGGAATCGAACCCGAGTACTCCTTTATGACAGGCAGACGTTCTACCACAGAACCACCGTTACACGTTACGGTGCATTGAAAATTCTAAAATCAGCTTAGCGAAAGAGTATATTAATAATTTTTAAAGTCTACATTTTATACGTATGAAATTTTAAATGTCAAATATTGTTTTAGCACAATCAGCAGAGATAAGGTGGTTAAAGGGTAAAACCCGTGTGTGGTCCACTTAGTTAATTTTTTTTGTAATTTAATTACAAGTTTTCTTATCGACTTAGATATAGTTGTATTAATGTGGTGGCGGTGGTTTAACGTTTATTGATATATGAGCTGCCGTTTAGTCAAGTGGCTTTCTGTGCTTTGTTAAAGGTAAGGTTTTTGCTTCTTGTTTTGTTTTGCGTACTTAACCTGTAACTTCGTAATTTATTTTACGTGTTTTGTTATCGGCTTTCAATGTGTGATACATTTTCATTAAAGTGGTTACGTTGGTTTTATATTTTGAGATATGTGCTGTTGTATAGACTTCACTATTCAGTTAAGGTTTTAGTGTGCGTTATAAGCCGGGAATTGTTAACGATAAGGTGTTTTTGGTTTTTTCTCTTACAATTTTCATTACCGTTGGTATATGGATTGACATTTTCTGGATTTCTAAGTATTTGAATTACCTTGTTGTTTGATTGAGTTATTATTATAATTTTTATTACATATTTCTGTGAATACAATGTTTATTACTGTGTGTATTTAGATTGACTTTTTCTTGATTCCTAAGTATTTTAATTAACTTGTTACTTTGTGAGGGAATTATCATATATTTTTCTATTGGTTATTTTTCTTTTTTGTTGATAATGTGGGGGATAATTCATTTTTTATTTGTATTGATTTTTATCGGCTTCGTTGGGTTGTCGTCATGAGCCCACACAGTTTTTATTAGTGCTTTCACTTTTCGTTGTGGTTTTCGCTTTAACTTTAGTTTTATCATATAAATTTGATTGTTTAAGACTTACAATACAATGGGGTGGTTTTTCTCTGTGAAATAGTTTCTTACACGTATATTTAACGTGTCGTGATTAATAATTACAGGAAGTCTACGAGTCGTCCACTACCAGATGTCGAATATAGCAATTCTACGCTACCTTTATCAAGGGCGAGTGTTGAAATAAAATAAGCGTTAAAGATGCGGCAAATATTTCGTAAGCGATAAAAATACCAATATCCTCGGTAGATATTTCTTTCATTAAAATTTGCGATGTGTATGTTATTTAACTGATAAACTTGTACTGTAAATAGGGTTAAATTCAATTGTGCATTGTTTTAGTACGTCTAACTCGCTGTTGTAACTACTTCATTTATAATATTCTGAATAAATTAAATTCGGTTGTTTCGGCTAAATTATTTTATTTGAAATTAAAATTTTATATCGGGCGGGATTGAACCGGGATAACGTTTTTAGTAAAAATATAACTCTGAATTGCGGAGATATATCTTTAAGGGTCGTCTCGAGCAATTAATACCGCTAGGGACGATTCTTCCGAGGAGAGGTATATTTTGGCTTTCCAACTTGTTTTAAATTAATGTATAATCAAAGGCTCTGCAGAGTGTCAAAAATGCCTTTAGTGACGTATTAATACTATCGAAAATTTTCAACTGATACATTTTTTAACTATTTTTATATTGAAAACGTCAACCTGGTATTTAAGTTATTGCAAAACGATTTGGTTATTGTTTCTCTTTGGTTTAATTTTCGAGAGACTGCCATTGATTTAGCACGAAAGGTGTAATTATTTTTGGAGTAAACAAAGTGATTAAATCATCTGTAGTATGTTGAATCAAATATTTCTACAAAACCACATTTCGAATCCTTTAGTTTCTTAATATTTTGAAGTGGCTTAACCGTTGTTGCCTATTAGTGTCAATTTAAGCGAGTGGCGAATTCAAAAAGAATACTTTTTGGTGCTTTTCCGTAAAAGACACAATAAAAAACGCCATTTGCCGTAGATAAGATTGAGATTTTTAAATTTCTCATTTTTAAAGAAATTTCATCAATTTAATTTTAATTAATTTATTAATTCAACTATATTAGTTTAAAACAAGAAAATTCCAACAGTCCGTTAATACTAGATATTGGAGTTTAATCTGGAAACATTAGATTTTTTGTTTAGATTAAAAAAATAAACATTTTTAAGAATTTATTTGTTTTGAAGTTTTTAAAGGGCTTGTAGGTCGCAAAGCTTCTGGTCGCTAGGCCATGTTTTTTAATAAGGGTTTTTCCAGGCTATTATCTAAATATCTATCCAGGTTATTATATTATAATGTACGGTCCCGGACAAACGTTCCGGGCCGTTTAGGTTTTGTTGCCATTCTTGTGTAGTTCGAGGTTTGGCGCAATTTTCATAACCGCAAATATATTTAAAGATTTCTATGCTCACGATGAGGTTCTTTCCAAAAAGCTATCACTGAAATTTCTAGCTCGAACTACACAAAAATATCCACAAAACCTAAACGGCCCGGAACTTTTGTCCGGGACTGTACATAATTGGTGTGATGACATTAATGCAAATAAATAAGTAATTTATCAATAAATTAAATTAGTTCCTCTAAAAAACCGATTGCTTTAAGTGTCAATGGCCCAATGGTAACGGTTTCGAAAACCGTGGTTTCAACAAGATGTTACTAAAAATGCTTAAATTTTAGGAAAAAGTTTTTAATTAAGTAAAAAAATTCGATTCAATGCAGGAAATCTTGAATCAACTCTATATCTAATATTTGAACTAGGTACTTATAAAGACAGCTTAAATCACCAAAGGTTAATTTAAAAATATCGATATGTATTACAAATGAGGCGACTTTGGCAGAAATAGTATAGAAATAAGAAAACTACGTCTAAAACAAAATAAGGACCTGGCGACTACCTTCATCCAAGGTTCCATGGGAAGAAATCGTAGGGTTAATCGTTTTCGCTTCGTCACAGTTTGTTAAACTAACGCGCTTTTAGTAAAGGTCAAAAAAGTCTCATACCTCTTGTAATTTCTTTAAAATAACAATTTTAAAGTACAATTTATCGATTTGGTGAGTAGCGCTTAATTAAAAATCTCAATTTTTTTATTGAATTTTTTTGTTATAGGAAGCTTGGGTTATGTTTGTCGGCGATTGAAATCGAAATGCAAACTTATTTTGACAATATGAAAACATTGCTGAATAACAACAGAATTCCGAGCCCTAACCATAATAACTGCATTTTGCTGGACTACCATTATTATTTTAACTTTCTTTAACTTAAAAAACATTACCTTAAGCGACCATGATGCTCGCAGATCTTTTCAATATTGCCTTTCTTCTTTAGATTACATTATTGCATTTTTGGTTAAATAGTAAAATCCAGCAGATGTGCTCCCATACTGAAACTTGATGACTACTTTTGAGCCTAATGTTAGTCTCAATAAGAGCCTTATTAAATAATAATAATAATATAATTAAAATACAAATGCCACAAACAAACAAATTTAAAACTGTTATCGGTTCAAAACTACATATTTTAACTATTATAAACTATTAGAACATTACTGTTACTATGGAACTTAAATATTTTAACAGGTTGCGGCCCTAATTTACACTTACAAGTAAGCAAGTAACTATTAACGATATGCAATCTTTTTTGGCATAGAGTCGAACATTATTGGATGATTTCAAGTTGGCATTGGTAAGTAGAGCTTCTTTGATTTTATTCCTCAATGGCTTAAAATTTTGTTCTGTAAAAGGTTAAGCCACAATTAACATTAAAATTATTCATATCACGTTAAATATCTTATAAAAACAGAAATTCTTTCTCTTACAATAATATTGTTCATTTTAAAACACGAATGACCTAGTTGAAAGTTTTTGAGTAACACTTTCGGCTTCAGTACTCGTCTGTTGGCTAAATTCTTTGAATGGCGTCATTATTTGGTAAGGAATATAAACATATACTCTCGTAACGGAAAGCAATTCAAGTGGGACTAATGGAAGCAACGGTTCCCAGTTTTCATTGGTTATTTCTCCTCAAGCTACCCGAAAAACGGTTCAATGAAAATACCTTAGTAATAGCCTATACTAACCGAACCTGAACGTAAACCTAACTAAACCTTATATAAGCTAAAGCTAACCTTTCATTATCCTTTACCTTCTCTAAACCTTATTTATTTAAGCAGTGAGTAACCAAGCGAGCCATAAATTCACTATTTTTATTGAATCCAGAATAAAACGGTCCATGTCTCAACAGCAAATGGAATTGATAACCGTTTCTATGATCCAACGATAATGAAAATTTTAAAAAAATTCCCGAGGATCTTATCAGTAGAGTCATCACATTGCCTGGCTATAAATAATTAAACTGTTCAAGCAACACCTTTGGTATGGAATGTCGTGGTATATCCGAAAAGCATTGTATCACGTGAAATAAATCAGAAAAGTTTGACAATTCTTAAAGCAGTCACTCTCATACCGTGTCAATTACATCTTGGTAGGAGACGCATTACACTCTTCAAAAAAGGTTTATTTTCAAATTTTAAAGCGTTCTTTCTTGTCTCATATTTAATTCCTTAACAGGTTTAAAAAGGATGTTAAGCTACATATAAAATATAATTTTACATTTTAAAGTGATTATTTACATGCTTTGGGGTGCATTTGTGCTACTTTTTTGTTCCTTTAGTGCAACGTTTGTGGTATCCAACTACTCCGCTCCGGGTTCTTAGTTTTTCCTTAATGGTCAAAACGACTCCCTCCAGGGACCCAAACGAATCTGTTCAAGTTGTTACACTACTTCCTTAAGATTAAAATTGATATTGTATGTAGAGACACGATACTACATGACTTTGATAAATAATTGTTTAATTAAAACCGTAGTTTAAAAACATTACATTTATTTATTACGTGAGCTTTCGAACCGTGGTTCCTCGTCAGGCTACAATAAATAAATGTAATGTTTTTAAACTACGGTTTTAATTAAACAATTATTTATCAAAGTCACGTAGTATCGTGTCTCTACATACAATATCAATTTTAATCATATAGCCTAACAATGACTCAAAACTATAATGTATATAATTACTTCCTTAAGGGTTCTACCATAGTCCGTTTTAAGTGTTAAACTAGTGCCTTAAGGGTACTAAAGTACTGTCTTAAGGGTTCTTCAATACTTCCTAGAAAATATTTAACTACTCCGTATAAAGTGTTAAACTATTCCCTTTAGGGTTCTATACAACTGCCTTAAATGTTTTACCATAGAAAAAACCACTAACATAGAGTGGAAGGCCCTTTGAAAGCGCATAAAACATAAATTTTAACAGACTACCTGGTTTTGAGGCGTGAATATATAGAATACAATGATCGATGGTGTTGTTTTTACTTTTTAGAGTATCACCTCGTATATTAACCCAAATATTGTGCATTTACTTTAGGCCAACTTCTTAATTTCACGCCTCGCAAACAAGACGATGCGTACGAAAAGTGTTAACAAATTTCGCTGATAGCCTTCCACTATGTGAGTGGGTTACTCTATGGGTTCTACAATACTCACTATTTCGGGAAATAAAATATATATATATATATATATATATATATATATATATATATATATATATATATATATATATATATATATATATATATATATATATATAAACAATTTTTTAAGTGTATCGTTTAAGGACGTCTTTAATCCAACCACGGGACGAGTTATATTCTTGTTGAAACCTCATTTACTTAACAAACCTCTTAACGCTGATCCATCGGTGACAGAGCTCAAGACGAGAAGAATCAATAGTGATGCACTGATAAATATTTTCATGATAGCAATCATAGCACACTAAATTGGTTAGCAAGATTTTAATTATAAATATATTATTAAATTTTTATTTATCTAGAACTTAGCTTAATAAATCTAAAGAAGCATTCACACTATCCAACTTTAGTCACCTGACTAGTCAGCCCGACTATATAGTCAGGTCAGCTTTTGCGTTCATTCTATCCAACTCGTCAGCTTGGTGTTGAATGCGTTTTGTCGGGTCGTTTAGTTCGAACGTTAGACGCATGCGGTCGTTTTTATATCATTGACCAATCAGAGAAAGGAAATTTAGGTAGAAGCTGTCTCGCTTGTTTTCTGATTTGGCTATGTTAGCCATGGCTCAATATTGTGGCTGGTTAAATTTACTGTTTTGAGTGATAATAAATATGGAGTCTGATGAAAAAAGAAAATTTCTTTATTTGGTATTGTTTCGATCGTAAATAAACCAAAGGTGAAAAAGAATGTGCGATAAGATTAATTCTGTTATAATTAAAAAGGGAAAGAAATAGTTATAAAACTTACGGTTTCTTTTACTATTCAACTTTCTCCACACAAGAATCAATACGTCGAAAAGTTTATAAAAAAAACCTAAATTGAACGTCGACCGCTCACTGGTTTCTATTGGCTGCTGCCACCTGACTAGCTAGTCTGCCTGATTTTAATCACCTCTCTTCCCGATTCAAAGTCGGAAGCTTCCCCGACAAAAATCTTATCGCGTGAAGCATTCACATTACTGGACTTGTCGTCAGACAAAAATCGGGCAGCTTGTCAGCTGACTAAAGTTGGATAGTGTTAATGAGCCTAAAGACTGCTGGTAGCTACAATAGGCGATAACATAAATTGTTTTGGTCTTAGCTAACTTGTTGAAATGTTACGGGAAATTTGTCAAAGCACTGCCAACTTCTATAACGCGCTTCCACGATCGAGGTTGAGGTTGGCCGGGGTCAAAAATAGCGGCTACTTCACTAAGCCTAGGTTAAAAATGTGTTCTAGTCTTAAGTCTTTAATTTTTTTACAATTTTCTAGTCAGAGACTTAACATGACGACTAATAAAATAATAATACTATAGTACCCGAGTCGTCGTTAAATTAAGTTTAATAAATTATTGTTTTTCCTATTAAAAAGTATAAGTATTTTAAAACATAACATACCACAAAATTTTAACTATGACTTTCTTTAAAAGTTAAACTATTAAAGATTTGTTCAATGAAGCTGGAAGTCGCTGTTCAACGGTAAACTTTAAAGCAATTTTAAAACCACGTGACTATTTTTCAAATTTTTTACTGTTTGATGGCGCTCAAATGTTTCCCGAAAGAAATTTTACCCGGTATATCTTGCAATTTATGCTATCGCTTATTCACAACGACATCATATCCTGTTTTACATCAGGGCGTTAGCCCTGCGCTACAACAATTAAAGTATGTTGAAGCCTATCACAGGGATCGTTTGGTAAAGCCATTCTAATACCAAGAATCTTTTTGTTTAAATGTTCGTGTTGGTCAGACTAAAATTCGCAATTCCCACGTGCTATCTGTCTAGCTATTGATGCTCATTGTTAAATTTTAAAAAAAGCTGCTACTTCAACAATTTATAATAAACCATGGCTAAAAGTTTTAATATTTATATTGATGCTCAGTTAAATTAAATAAAAATTAAGTTAATTTTATATTTTTCGTACGGAGAAAACAAAAGCTTCTGTTGTAGATCCAGCTAGCGGCTCGTAAAGGTGGACCAATCCGTTCTCAGTTTACCTAATATGTTCTTGTTAACGCTATTGGAGATTGCTTCGAGATCAATAGCAGAGTTTTTAATTTAAGAGGTCTTAAAATTGCGCATTCAGAATGCGCAATTCTGTAACCACTTCGCATGTTCTGACATAGGATCATATTTTATTTTAATAGCTTAATACAAAGTGTTAAACTCCTAAGAATATTTTGTTGTTTATGTTAAGCAAAATTGTTTCTTCGAAATATCATACGTTTCATAAAATATTCGATGGGCATTTTCGGTTTTTCCAAAGTTAATTTTTTATGATACTGTTTAATATTCCTCATCAGCCGCATAAACATAATACAAAATTTAGATTTTCCGTTTATGAGTGATAATTCTGTTGTTTTCAATAAATGGAAAGAGTACGATAACGTTTGAGCTTACCAATTTGACGAAATAAGACAGAATAGACGTTCAACAAAACCTTTCAGCGTAATAGTTGCTACGACGGCTGATATGAACAGATAGATCTCTAAAGAGAGTACCAAAACCAACGGTCCCAGCGTTACACACTAGCTCGCCATCAAACAAGTGGTTTGGTAAAAATCCGAAATGGCACGTAACGCGGTCAGGCAAATGCAATTATCCGTGAAGGACTAGAAATCGTGACAAAAACATCTACAGTTTTTGAGACTGGAAGTGCGTAAATGAAACGGAAATGCTCCAACGATTTCCAAACCTTCTTTTCTTTAAAGGGATTATTAATCCTATAAAACAAGTTAGCAAGGTAAATTGTACTTCTCCTCGAGAGAGTTTTCCATTGATAAATAACAGGAGGGCTGACTCAGCCTTTTGCCTATGTAAGTTTTTTTTTAAAGGAGATGCTAGCGTCACTTGGTTGTTTTATTGTACTAAATAGCACGGTAAATTTAATCTTATCCTGTTATTTATCAATGGTTTGTCTATGATAATATTTATTAACAATTCGAAGACGTGAACCGATGTGACATTGCAAAACAAAACAACTCGTTATCTCGTTTGGTAAATAAATATAAAAATTCAACCGAAAATAGCATAAGACTCTGCTTTTGGTCCATCCAGTGAAGTAATTGTTGATTATTAATAAATAACATATATCATGGTTCCGTAATATTGTAGGTGGCTCGGTGGTAGAGCACTCGGTTAACAAGAAGAAGGACCTGAGTGCAAATCTCGATTGCCATATTTGTTTTTATTAAATAGACAAGTGGCATTATTATACTCCTCTACGAAATAATTTAAATCTAACACGAAATCACATTGTATTTAAATAAGGACTAAGATTTAAAACTCTTAACTATCTATATATGCGTCCGCTTAAGTTGATTTTCTTATTTTCCATTATGCTTGTTGATACTCACAACTAAATACTGGATCTAAGGTAATAGTTAACTATTACCTTAGATCCAGTATTTAGTTGTGAGTATCAACTTGGTAGTAGAGCGTGGTTGCTGTTAGGTTTGGTTAACTACATCAAAACGTGCTATATTGAAGTCATCAGGTTGTCGCTGTACTGTATTCCTTCAGTAGAAGTTCGCCTAGTCAATCCGCTTTTGGTTGGCAACGCTCAGTAGTCATTTTTCAACGGTACCGTGATGGCAGAGCAGGACATTGCCGGTTTTCAAAAGTTGCAGGGTTCCTCGAATTGGAGCAATTCAAAGTTTGGCGTTCAAATACTGTTGATGGATAAACCCGGGGCCTATGAAGTAGTTAACGGAGAAATAACTATTCCTCTGCCATTGGCTTCCGGAGCAAGTACTGCAGATGCGGCAGATCATGCGAAGAAGATGAGTGTTTTTGAGAAAGGAAACAGAGCAGCAAAGGTCATAATTGCAAAAATGGTCGATCCCAGTGACTTTCCAATCATACGCCGTTATTCAAATGCACGAGATATGTGGCTGGCTTTACATTCCACGTACGAACCGAAAACGGAATAAGAGGCCTTAAACCTTCAATTCGAATGGTCCAGATCAATGTTGAAAGGTCCAGAGGAACCCATGGCTAAGTACGTTACTAGAGTCCGGGAGCTTGCAGAACGTATGGTTGAATTTGGAATCAAACCACCCGATGCCAGTATTGATGTCAAAATTCTTCACGGTCTACCAGTAGAGTTCGATACCATCAACGAACTCTGGTTCACCTAACCAGCAGCTGATCACCAACTCGACACTCTTCTATCTACTCTCATCGCGGCTGAGAAGAGACATTCGCTTAGAACAAGCCAAAGAGAAGAGTCATCAGCTGTCAATGAAGATGCATTATACTCAAAGATTCACAGTACGACAAATAGAGGAGGTACACGGCAACAAAGATGTGACAAGACCTGTAAAGACCCTACCGACTTGGACGCCGAAACTTCGTCCACTCAGCGAACAAATGCAAATCGTAAAAAGAACATTCAATGCTTTCATTGCAAGAGGTGGGGACACTATAGAAGTGACTGCAAGGCCTTGAAAAACAGGAGAAAACAACGGTTGCCCAGTTCCAAGACTTCTGTGAGTACAGCTGAGCTGTTAGTTGGCGAAGCGAGAGCAAGCGCAGATCCGTCAGAGGCTTTCATAGTCGACACCGGGGCGACAAGTCACATGTCCTTCAAGTTCGAATGGTTTACAGAGTACGAGAAGTTCTCAACGCCTATACCTGTCACTCTGGGTAACGGATCTCAAATTAAAGCTCTTGGTAAAGGATCAATAGAGGTCGATGCTTATGTAAGAGGAAAGGCACAGTTCTCAAAAATAACCGATGTTCTCTATGTTCCGGAACTCCGACGCAATTTATATTCTATAAAATCCGCCAAAGAACGAGGACTACGCTTTATGGATGATGGCCCACAGATGCACTTTCTTCGTGGTGGAGCAGTCAAACTGGTAGCTGACTATAATGATGTTTTCTACACCCTCAATGTGTGTATTCGAACCAAGGAAGCAAATGTCGCAGTCACGAATTCTTTACAGCTTTGGCATGAACGCTTTTGCCATATCAACAAATCACAGGTCAAATCAGTCCTTGACAGAATGGGCATCAACTATCACGCCAGCGATAGTCTCTGTGACGCCTGTACGAAGGGAAAGCAAACACGTCATCCATTCGAAAGTCGACAGCAACGGTCAACTCAGATTGGAGAATTAGTCAATGCTGACGTCTGCGGTCCCATGGAAGTTTTGTCTTTAGGTGGCGCTAAATACTTTGCATGTTTCACCGATGACTACAGCAGATTCAGGATGGTATATTTTCTCAAGGAGAAGTCCCAGGTGCAGAAATCAGTTCGTGATGACATACATTTCGTGGAAAAGCTCATAGATATCCTATAAAAGCAGTCCTTACAGATGGTGGAAAAGAATTTGACAACAAAGATGTTGCCGAGATGCTGTCACAGATTGGCGCTCAATTTCGGTTATCCAGCCCGTATACACCTCAACAAAATGGATGCGCCGAACGTAGCCATCGTACGATACTAGATTTAGCAAGGACCATGCTAATTTCCAAGGGCTTACCCAAAACCCTATGGGCAGAAGCGGTCAATATGGCTGTTTTCGTTTTGAACCAAGTGGGCACCAGTCCAGTCAACAGAAGAACCCCCTACGAGCTATTCTTATTGAAGATTCCGAGAGTCTTGGACTTCAAAGTTTTTGGGACAATCTGCTACGTCAAGGTTCCAGATGTACGACGTCAAAAGTGGGACCCGAAAGGGGTCAGAGAATTAATGGTTGGGTACAACCAGGATGTTGATGGTTTTCGTATATCGATTCGAGAGTCGAATCATCTGGTACTCAGCCGCGACGTTGTCTTCGACTTGGAGAAAACTGTTTGTCCTGCATCTATTTCCCTGGAAGGGGGAGACGGTAAAGAGACCGACGACGCTCAAGATGATACAGTTTCCAGTAAAAACGATACACCAGTAGTAGTTTCTGAGACGACCAGGAACGAGTATCCTATCAAGCGCCGAGCAAGAGATAAGCCATCTCCGTTGAGTTAGTTCTCACAGGCAACTATGCTGTGCGTAGAAGAACCTAGAACATATACAGAAGCGATTGCATCTAAGGACTCTAGTAAATGGACTGACGCTATGACTGATGAAATGGAGTCACTCTCTGAAAATTGCACCTCAGTGGTTCTGAGGTAGGACACTCGCCTGCCAAGCAGGAGGGACCAAGTTCAAAACCCTCCCGACACATTCGCATATTGTAAAACCCCTCCTAGGGAAAATAGTTCCCCGGTGAGGTAAAAATCGTCTGCTATCAATTGCTTTCGACTTGTTATTAAAGTACCTAGCGCTAATCGTCGTTAATTTCTGTTAAACCTGGTGGAGCGATATGCATTTCCTTGTCACATCATCAACTTACTGCCTTTAATGGACAAGTTTTTGAAATATTATTTCACTGTGTCACATTGTCGTCGTTATCCACACTCTTACGATCCTTACCAAAATGGGAGTCTTACTTAAGTCGCCAATTAGTCTCAATGTAGGATCAAGAATTTTAAAGTATTATGTAAGTATAAAAATCTGAGACCAGAATTGTGGGTCCTAAACAAAATCTATTTTAGTCTCAATAAAAGCGTTTTATTATTAAATATTTAAATGATTCTCATTTTAGTTCCAGTATAGGACGACTCATTTCTGGAGACTTGAAAGAAGATTTATTGAGAGTTAATTATAAGTTACAAAATTATAATAAAATAAGAGGTATTTAAGACTTCACATTAGAATCATATGGGGATACTAATTTTTGGGGACTTGAAAGAGGCTTAATTGAGAGTTGATTAAGGGTTAGAATATTAAATAAAAATAAGAGTCCTATAAGACTTTAATGTCATATTTGAAGACTCATTTAATGGGACTTGAAAGAGACTTAATAAAGAGTTGATTATGAGTACAATATTATATTAAAATAAGAGTAATTTAAGACTTCACTTTAGTCTCATATTCGAAGACTAATATTTGGGGACTTGAAAGAGTCTTAATAGAGAGTTTACTATGGGTTAGAATTTAAGACTTCACTTAAGTCTCATATGGGGATATTCATTTCTGGGGACTTGAAAGATACCTAATTGAGAGTTGCTTAGAGGTAACATTTGAGGTTAAACTAAAAGTAAACGTTAATTTCATGTTAAAAATTCAACTGGATCCTCCCGGGTAGCAAAGGCAACGTTTGAGATTGGTAGATTTATCGTATTTAAGTAGTTTTTAATCTACGATCTTATTACGTTGATAAATAAGGTACACATCTACCACTACTTAACTTAAAATATTTATTACGTATCTACGTAGTATTATCGTTTATTTTTAATTAAGTTAACGGATAATTTGCTTCTAAATTTAGTCGGTATTAAATCAACGTTAGTTTGTCGTTATCCAGTACACTACAATTATTTCCTAAGAACTTTTTAAACGTTAAAGTACTGGTTTTAAAACGTAGCCAACGATTATTTTTAAACTTGCTGTTAATCATAATTATTTTTTTCAACAATGATTAATGACGCAGCATGCAATAGATCTCCTTTTTTTCAGTCCTAATTATTTTATGGACTTTCTCATCCTAGAGCTGACTATTGTCAGAGAGTGTAAAGTATAGAGAGGCGCCTCTTCCTATTCCCGTAATGTTAAAATTTTATCGTATGTTTTTGAATTACGAGCGCCTAGAAGAAGCAGACGACTGGTTATAATAGTCTTAGACGTTCGATGGCGCCACAGGAAAATTCAATTATAAAAAAAATCAAAACAGTTGCAACCAATTTTTCTTCAATTGATATTTTGAATTCTTCAAAAAAACAATGGTGGATATCATTAGAAATGTGAGATGCAAGTTCAAAAAATTTTCTAATTACATTATTTCAATAATAAAAATTCTAATATTTTTAGTAATTATAAAAAATCACGAGAAATTGTTAGGGAGGCCAAGTCTTAGATAAACAGTAACTGAAGAATTCTAACAAGTAATTTTATAAATTAGGGTGGAGTGGAATAAATTATAATAATAATTTAATTTAAAATAAAATAATTACTTTTTATAACTAATGTAAATATGAACTAAATAGTAGTTCAATACGAATATCTTTGGATGAATAAATAACGTTCAGTGTTGTATTTTTAATAGTTTTCTGTCAAATCTTTTCTGTGCTTTTGTATATTGGTGATCAAGATCTTGTTTTTAAAGGGTACTGTTTATGCAGAACTCCACAGAAAAAGATACACAGTTGCGCATGTTGATTCTTCAGGAGCCGGGAACCATTTCTTGTCAATTCTCCCTGCTATGAATCTTTGTACGCGTCCTTTCACATTTGTCATGTGTGATAATAGTTTGAAACTGGTGTCAAATATCTCATTTACCTTTGTTACAAATTCCAAGAAATTGGCAGAAGGTACAATGATGCTACCAAAAGAAGGGTTTTTTTTGCATTTGTATGCCCTAAAATAAGCAAGCAAATTAGTTGGATCAAGAATTGGATTGTCCTGCCTTAGTTGACTGATGCAAGGAGAACATTGGTGATTTTAAAAGCAGCGATGGATTAGGTATCTTAATATATAACTAAGGAGTGGCCATTTTCTTTGAGCAGGTAAGGACTCTCAATGAACTTGTAAGACTCCATATTTTTCAAAATCAGATGAATCCTCTTGTGGCCCTTGAGCAGTGGCGTAGCTGATGGTCCGCAGGGCCAGCGGCGCGGGGGGGGGGGCCTCGAGCTTCAGGGGGGGCCTCGACCTTCGGGGAGCGACCCCGCTAACCATAAAAAAATTAAAAAGGGGGGGCCTCATAGAGATTTTTGCTGGGGGCCTCTGAGTTCTCAGCTACGCCACTGCCCTTGAGCTGATTTCTTAAAGGAATCTGTTTAAAATGAAGTTATCCAAATCATCGTGGCAATTTTAATCTGCAGCTCTGTATGCTGCCCAAAATTGTTGAGAATTCAGATGATCGCTATTTCCTCATCTTTGACGAATATAACCAAAAGTAATTTTCTCGAAAGTCTTTACTTAAAATTTAAATTCCCGTTTTTATAATTTGATTCATTAGAGCAAGCTCAGTTTTGCAATTGGATAATTTGTTTTGTCCCGTTAGCTCTGGCCCTGTGTGTAGCCCAAGTGTGTAGCCAACGTGTTTTCTTATTGGAATAATTAATTATTAATAAATATTAAGACGAAAGTTCTCCTGGTAGATGTTTTTCAACTTTAAATAGGCATAGGGGAAACTGAAATTTGATATTCATTATTGCAAAAATAGTTGTTAGTCTATTTCTTGTTTTAACATTCATGAAACAATCTATATATATAAAATCTGATGTTTGTATATCTATATATATAAAATATGACGTTTGTATGTATATTTATGTTGGTTTGTTACTTTCTATGCACGCCCAAGATAATTGCCCGATTCGCACTAAATTTGGCGTGTGGCATTGTGACCCCTGTCGTCAGGTTATAGGGGCGTCTTGAGATTGCTAACCTTCGTAGTTTTTGACCACGGGACCAATAACCGGTGACCACAAGACCGAAACCCCTGACCTCACGCTGTCAAGAGACGCGGATATTAAGAGACACGGGAGTTTATATCTCTGGCTCTAATTGCCTCACTTAGCTGCTGCATGGCACGACCTTCGACCTTTTTCGCTTGCGTTCGTTTTCTTTTCTCAGGCCACCCCCTCCCCTCTCTATCTGTGTCTCGCAGACACCTTTGCCCGGGCCGTATTCATTCCACGCATACCCATAATACCGGTGCCTACGATAATACCAACCGATATGCTATTTGATTTTAAACGCCTGCAATTTCCAATCAATCTTAGCTTCGCAATGACAATTAATAAAGCGCAAGGACAGTCACTTAAAACTGAGGGAATTAATTTAGAAAACCCATGCATTATGTGGCGTGCTCAAGAGTTGGAGCTGCAAATAACCTGTACATACTTACTCCAAACGGAGAAACTAAAAATATTGTGTACAAAAAAGCTTTATCATAATTACATCTTAAACTAATCAAAGAAATCAAATATATGTTACAAGATATGATATTTTGACTATTATACGTTTGCAATTTAAAAAAATTCCTATTTACTATTTAAAAATAATTTAATTTGCATATTTACTGTAAAGTGCATTTTGTTCCCGTTTTCTAAACCCCAATTTACTCAACTAGCTGAGAAGCCCGGCCGAATTATTTTTAAATAGTAAATAGGCATTTTTTTAAATTGCGAACGCTTATTAGTGCAATATTAACATATACAGGGTGTCCACTAAAGGTCATACTAAAATTATCTCGAGAACCATTAGGTTTAGATCAAAAATTCCAATTAGAAATTATATTTTAAACTTATTAATACATAAAATGTGACGAAGAACAACTTTCTAATTGGAATTGTTGCTCTAAACGTAATGGTTCTCGAGATAATTTTAGTATGACCTTGAAGACAATGGTTCAAGGTCATACAATTTTCCTAATATTAAAATATCCTACCATGATGCGATTGTCTAGCAAATTTCGATAATGTAGCACGACTTGTTTTGGAGTTATTAGCGCTGTCTTGCAATTTTCCCTTTTACGACCTTTGTGATTTTGGTACAAATTTTCTCGACTTACTATTGGTCGAATCCGATCATTTTCACGCTATGAAGGCATAAAACGTGACGGGGAACACTTTTCTAATTGAAACCAACTTTCTAACACTTACGGTTCTCGATATAGTTTTTGGATGACCTTGAAGACATGGTTCAAGGTCATCGAGGTTATCATTCTTCTTTGGCCCCCTGCACGAGCTACGTAACCTAAAAATTTCAAATTCCTAGAGAAAACGGTTTCTGAGATATTCGCCCTGGATCGTTTTTTAGTGGACACCCTGTATTTGATTTCTTTGATTAGTTTAAGATGTAATTGTGATAAATCTTTTTTGTACGCAATATTTTTAGTTTATCCGTTTGGAGTTAGTATGTACAGGTTATTTGCAGCTACAACTCTTGAGCACGCCACATAAAGCATGGGTTTTCTAAATGAATTCCCGCAGTTTTAAGTGACTGTCCTTGCGCTTTATTAATTGTCATTGCGAAGCTAAGATTGATTGGAAACCGGCCGGAGCAGTAAAGTGCATTTTGTTCCCGTTTTCTAAACCCCAATTTACTCAACTAGCTGAAAGCACGGCCGGGCTTCTCAGCTAGTCTATATATATAATATCTGATGTTTGTATGTATATATATCTATATAAATAAAATCTGATGTTTGTATGTATATATATTGGTTTGTTACCTTCTATGCACGCCCAAGATAATTGCCCGATTCGCACGAAATTTGGCGTGTGGCATTGTGACCCCTGTCGTCAGGTGTTAGGGGCGTCTTGAGACTGCTAACCTTCGTAGTTTTTGACCACGGGACCAATAACCGGTGACCGCAAGACCGAAACCCCTGACCTCACGCTGTCAAGAGACGCGGGTATTAAGAGACACGGGAATTTATCTCTCTGGCTCTAATTGCCTCACTTAGCTGCTGCATGGCACGACCTTCGACCTTTTTCGCTTGCGTTCGTTTTCTTTTCTCAGGCCACCTCTTATCTGTGTCACGCAGAAACCATTGCCCGGGCCGTATTAATTCCACGCATACCCATAATACCAACCGATATGCCATTTGATTTTAAACGCCTGCAATTTCCAATCAATCTTAGCTTCGCAATGACAATTAATAAAGCGCAAGGACAGTCACTTAAAACTGAGGGAATTAATTTAGAAAACCCATGCATTATGTGGCGTGCTCAAGAGTTGGAGCTGCAAATAACCTGTACAAACTTACTACAAACGGAGAAACTAAAAATATTGTGTACAAAAAGCTTTATCATAATTACATCTTAAACTAATCAAAAAAATCAAATATATGTTAATATTACAAGATATGATATTTTGCACTATTAACCGTTTACAATTTAAAAAAAATCCTATTTACTATTTAAAAATAATTTAATTTGCATATTTAATGTAAAGTGCATTTGGTTCCCGTTTTCTAAACCCCAATTTACTCAACTAGCTGAAAGCACGGCCGGAGGCCGGGCTTCTCAGCTAGTCGTCAATAAAATAGAGAGAACAAAGTGTATGGTTTGTGTACAAATACTCATTTATTTTATGTAATAAATGGTCATTGTTGACATTTTGCAGCCAGTTTAGAACTAAAAGTTTGAAAGTTAATATTATAATAAAATAATAATAATCAGCTAGGCTAATACCCAAGGCCTAAGCTTATCTAATAAAAAAAAGCGCATTCACCGTTCTTTATCCCTTGGAAACTTCAAAAAAAAGATAAACGAGACTTAATTTTCTAGGTTGACGGACAATTTCCCGCCGATAAATACATATTGATAGATTTATTGATGTTAAATTATCCAACAAATAAGAAACTTTTTGCGTCGTTCTATGCCTAAATCGCGCGCCGCTCGAGGCGAATGGTAATAGTAGCGCCCTCAAACGTCTAAGACTAGTGGACATTTTAGCGAAAAAAATCATGCGACGGATTTTTTAAAGAGAGGCGCCTCTCTATACTATACACTCTCTGCTATTGTACCCAATTATTACTACATTTCGTTCCTTATAAACTTCACCTGAAAACTAATCATTTTGATGAATTACCTGATATATGCAATAAGTATCATTTTAAAACCTATCATGAATATTAATATAAGTATAAGTCTTTAACAAGTCTTTAACTACTAATATTCGCGAAAATATTAACATCCGTGCTGAAATTTTTTTTGTCGGAAACCATTATTCGTGGAGTTATGGAAATTCATTTTTTAACAATAGGTACTTTTTTGTTTTTTTTTTGTTTTTCTTTGGTTTGTTATTTGTCAAGGATTACAGTAATGCAAAAGGTTTTAACCGCAATTTATTATTTAAAAAGATATGATCAATGTAAAATTGTTACTTGCCAGCAATTTTTACAACGGAAAATACGACATATTTCGAGATTTGTGTACATGTTGGATGAGGTAAGACTGATGACGAGGACTATTCTTTAAATTCCTAGATTTCGATCCTTTTTGGATAACGTAGGGCTGATGACGAAAAAGAAAAAGGCTGAAATGCAAATCAGTACTAACTTTTAAGGGTTGGAAATTTTCCCCGCATTTCAACGCTTTTTAGGCTTTTTTTTAAACATACTATGTCATATTATATGTCTTCTGTGTGATGTTGACTTAATCAAAGTTGAATTTATACGAAGTATTGGCGCCTGACGGCGCCGCGCACTCACTTCACTCGGGCGCTGGGGGCGCGCGGCGCCTCCCTAACCCCATACTAAAAAAAGCTATGGGCCATCTATAACGCAACTTAGAGGACAGCACCAAGCCTGACGCAACAAGTATCGTCAGCCCGATATAAATACCACTAACTTAATAATATAAATAACCTAACCTAACCTTACCTATTTTCCCCGCCAAAACCCCTAAAATGCGTTGAAATACGGCGAAAATACCTAAAATAAAAAAATAAGTTAGTTATGTTTTGCATTACCACATTTTTCTTTTTCGTCATCAGCCCCACGTTATCCAAAACGCATTAAAATCTAGGAATTTAAAGAATCTTTCTAGGGAAAATTCATTGCAAAGGGCCAATGTTTAAAAATTCATATCTTTGTAAATATTCATTTCCGCCAAAAAATAACATTAAAATAATCCCCATCTTTCCCTCTATCCCAAAAAAATATTTAAAACAAATAGGGTGGGGGCAGCTATTCTACACTTCAACCAAAATGGGCTATTTTGAAGAATAGGCCAATTATATATAATTATAAATTAACTATATCTCCTTAAGTATTTATTTCCAACCAATAATTTAAACGGCAATAGATTCCTTGCGAAAAATAAAATATTATAGCACAATCAAAACAACCTATTCTTCAAAATAGCCTTTCAGGATAATAAAGAAATTAAAGACAGTAATGATGCCATTGATATTATGTAGATATATTTTTGTCATGAACAAATTTAAAAATTTTAGCACTACATCTGATGTAGTGCTCAAATTTTAAACCATCGCTGATGTAGTACAACAGCCATTGTTTAAGATTAATATTTAGTCTTATAAATCCAAGGGCAATGTTAAACTATTTTATAACTAAAAAACTTTGATTTTTTCTTTCACTTTTTATTTATCATAATGTACAGGAATTTTTAATTATTATAATTTAACAATGAATAAGCCTATTCGGTTCGTAAAAGGTGGGCATTAGGCCCAATAGGACGGGTACGTAAAAGAGAGCACGATAGGCTCAAGAAGCTTATTCGCATATCTTAACCTCCACATTGAAAATAATGGTTCATGGCTTGCTCGCTTAACTTTCGGGGTTAGCGGTATTAAAATTAAAGGAAAACGTTGTCTAGGGGAATTTGAATTAACGGATTAAAAATGATAAGAAAAACCAGAGTTTAGAGGGTTACCTAAAACATTCACACATTTAATAGAATGAAATTGCATAACTGACATTTTAAATTAATTAATTGTAATGAAATGATTTTCGGCTATTTTGAACAATAGCCCCGCCACCTAGTTTCTACTTTTTAGTTACACCATACCAACGTACTTATTAAGGGGAATCTAATGATGCAAAAATTATAAGTCGCAAATAATAAATTTTAAAGATATTCTAATTTAAAGATGTACGAACCGAACGGTTCGGGGCGTAGAATTCACTCCGCGGCGAAGAGAGCTCGCCGTCGCGCCGTTTTTTCCCGGTCGAAAATCAGCCTTTCTTTATTTATTGGGAGTGGTAATGGAGCCAGTAAGACAGCAATATTCGCGAAATATGCTGATGGCGCCAGTAGGACCACAATATTTTCGAAATATGCTGCTGAAGTACACTCTAAAAACACAACACTAGAAATTGAATGCATCAGCATTCAATGCCTTGCCACTGTGGTGGAATGCTTTACCATTCAAATTTAAGTGCTCACGGGGGCGTTCAACTTTGACTGCTAGGTTAACATTCAATATTGAAAGCGAAGATTCAATCCTGAATGGGTAAAGCATTCAAAGCCAATAGTCGCACAGTTCATCTTTGATTGCTGAAGTTCCAATTTAAGCGATCCGGCGTTCAAATTTAACTCTTTTGGCGATCATATTTACCTGAAATGGCGTTTAAATGTGCGTGATTTATCACTCAAATGTAAGTCTTTAGGCGTTCAAATTTAAGCGTTCCGGAGTTCAAATTTAAGTATTTTGGCGTTCAAATTTAAGTCATGGGTCTATCATATTTTCCCTAAATGGCGTTCAAATATGCGTGATATATCATTCAAATGTAAGTCTTTAGGCGCTCAGATTTAAATGTTCCGGCGTTCAAATATAAGTCTTTTGGCGTTCAAATATAAGTCTTTTGGTTTTCAAATTTAAGTCTTTTGGCGTTGAAATTTAAGTCTTGGGTCGATCGTTTGTTCCTGAAATGGCTTTCAAATGTGCGGGATTTATAATTCAAATGTAGGCATAAGTCTTTTGGCGTTCAAATATAAGTCTTTTGGCGTTGAAATTTAAGTCTTGGGTCGATCGTATGTTCCTGAAATGGCTTTCAAATGTGCGGGATTTATAATTCAAATGTAGGCATAAGTCTTTAGGCGTTCAAATATAAGTCTTTTGGCGTTGAAATTTAAGTCTTGGGTCGATCGTATGTTCCTGAAATGGCTTTCAAATGTGCGGGATTTATAATTCAAATGTAGGCATAAGTCTTTTGGCGCTCAAATTTAAGCGTTCCGGCATTCAAATTTAAGTCTTTTGGCGAACAAAAAAACCTGAATTGCTGTTCAATATAACGACAATTGAGCTTCACATTAACGCGTACAGGCGTGCGTGAATCATTTTTATTATATGGTGAATTTGAGGCGACAAATATGTTCAATTGTTTATGTGCTAGAAAGGGAACAAGTAAGCTTACAGCATTAATAAGTTCATAGTTTAGAAAATACGTTTTTATTGAAATTTAAACTTTATTCTTTAAACAAAATTAAAGTGTATTCTAAAGCATGATCCATAAACTTATAGTTATTCTGTAAGTCTATTAACAATGCCTACTACCGGCGACGAAACATCCGTTGTTACAATTTTAAAAAACACTTTCTGGAAATTCTTCATCCATTGTTTTTCTCAAGGAAGTCGGATACTCAAGATGAAACGTATGGTATCCAGAAAACAAGGATGCGACTGTCATTCTTATAGAGTTGACGTCAAATGACACCCCGTCAACTTTAACCTCCAAGGGAGAATTGAATATTTATCTAATGTTTTCATTTTGGAATACTATTTTCGGTGTATTCACAATTGGATCCTGTATGAAATATAAAAATATAAAAATATAAATTTTGTAAAATATAAAACCGCATGCTTTAAAAAAATTATTCTCACTTTAAACGTGAACTATGAAACTATGTGGTAATTCACCACTTCAGTATTTATTGTGCCATTTACGGAAGTTTTCCGAGAGCACATACTATATAAATTTTGTAGAAACGGAAGAAGGAAATTGTATACTAAGCAGTTCTCTTCTTTAATAGTAGATGGCGCGTCAGTCACTGCGTTGGCGCAGATCGTGTTACTGAAGTGGTGAATTATCTTGATTTTTATTTAGTGAAGGCTGAAAAGCTCTTTCTAAAAACGCCAACCATTAATTTCGAGTTACCAGGTTTTGGAGATCAGGTAGCGAAATAAAATGAAATCTAAATTCCCAATTTAAATTTATATCAAGTATATTTCTGTTTAAAATCTGTAGAGTCAATAGTTTTCATTTCAACACTAAACGTTTACTAGTGTTTAAAAAATCTCGTTCCATAAGCTTAACGTAGCCATTGTTTACCGGAAGCGGGGAACCCTATATTTTCTTTAAGAACAAATAATTTCATTGCTTAATTCTAAGCCAAGAATAATATAAAATTAGAATAGCAAAACCAATTGATATTTACCTGCTTGTTAAAAGGTACCCTCGTGAAGTCGTGGTAGTTGAACAACAAAGTAGGCTAAGGCTTAACACGACCGGGAAAAAATGGCTTAGTTCCCACGATGCTCTTAAGTAATAGCAGGGTCTTTTTGGAGTGCGTAGCGATGCATCGCTGCGTGCTGCCACGTTTTAAAACGCAAATGATTCCAGGCCGGAGCGCTTCCGCAGCCGTTACGAAAATTATTATAAAATGAATTTCAAAATTTTGTAAATTATTTTAATCGTGTAAATTTGTGCTACTAGAGGGTTAAAGTAATATTCATTTTAGATTAATTAATTGGTTCGTATTTTAAATAGCTCAGCCCGATCACGTTTGGTATACAAATTTATGGTACCCTGAATGTGGTTTTCGATGGTTACGGTCGGTCGGCAAAACAACTTTGTTTAATTCAATTAATTTAATAATAAGGTGTATCCGCTATGTACAAAATAATACACAATGATCCGAGTTTTTTAATTCTTTAGCCATTACCCGCCTAAATCTAGTGATCCGGGTTCGATTCCATACCGTTTAAATATTGCTAATTAAAATTAAAAAATTGCACTGAATTGTCTTTAAAAAAAGCTCAGCTCAAATTTTATTATTAATTATATAAATAATGTATAACAAAACTATTAAAGAAACAATTGTCTCTTCCAAAATTAAAAAGCATAAAGAATGGCAGAGAAACGTTAAGCTTTATGTTTAAAAAAAATGTCCGGTGCAGTAAGTGTCGGTGGCTCAACGGTTAAGCACTCGCTCGGAGGGCAGAGCGCGGGAGTTCTATTCACGGTAGCCGGATTTGTTAATTCATTTGTATAATTACTAATACGCGAGTCACAACATTTCAATTTCTTCTGTGCAATAATTTAAATCGAACCCAAAATTTCGTTATATTTATCATGGAAGAATAAAGCTTTCTTCGTCCATGTATTTACATAAGAAGCGAAAAATAAAACACTATTGATATACGCTTTTGATGAAACTGAATTTCTAATTTTCAACAAAGTGATTTAAAGGGGCTCCAAAGTTCGGTGGCAAAAAAAGAAAAGAAAATTGAGCATGCTTTTCATTCCCCCAACCCCTCACTCGGCCTTGGCAGAGTCAACCGTATATTTCGCACTTTACGGACTTTACACACATTTTGCCACCAAACTTTGGAGCCCCTTTAAGTATCGGAGGTTCTTTGGTACTGGTAGAACGCCCGCCTGTCATGCAGGAGGACTCGGATTCGAAACCCACCCGATGCAATCACAAGTAAGACATATACCGTGAACATTTGTTGGAAACCTTGCCATTTGGATGCTTAGACGTCAAAAGCATCGTGAAATTTTTTTGAACGCAGAGGCTTATGCGTGTTCGTTAAGGTTGAGCAAAACGTCGTCTGCTAAACTTCGGCTGCTCACAAAGTCGCTTGGATACACTATTTAGCTCGCGTAAGTGTCGTCACTTTTTATAGCAGACGACACAGCAGCCGAGAGCTCACTCGACCAACGATCTTTTGTGCTGTGGCGTCACCAGGATTTCAAAACTGGTGGCGCTTAAGCCATTAGCACTGGTCAGGGGCGTCCTATAGTGAGTGATATGGGGGAGGCGGGGAGCTCCCAAAAAGGTTTTTAAAGTTGAAATATTGAGGCCGACTATGAAAAATTAAATTTTTGATGCCCATTTTTAAGTTCGAAGAAACGTTTCGACAAGTGAATTGGAAAAATTGGGAATTTTAGGTGTCGCTTCTCGGAAATTTTAGGTGGCGCTTCAGAAATTTGACAGGTGGCTCAAGCGCCGCCTAAAACACCCTAGCGACGCCACTTCTTTTGTGTAAACTGCTGTTAAATTGAATGGATGTAGAACTTGTAGTCAAAATTTAACGCCAGGATGACTGTTGAATTGAACTTGAAAGGTTTTTATTAAATTTGAACGCCAAGGTGAATGTTTTTTCAAAATTGAAAGGAATTAGTAAAATTAGAACGTCAATTTGAAAGCTTTTTTAAAATTGAATGGTAGCGGTTAAATTTGAATGCCTATTTGAAGCGGCATTCAAAATTGAATAGTGTTATTCCGTTTTGAAAGGAAATTGAATGCTTTTTTTTTAGAGTCTAGGTCAGACAAAACATCTGGGAGACGAGCACTAAGCTTACTTTCTTCTTCGCGAATATATTCTTCAAGTCGCGTCTTAATGTCGTTCTTAGTCTCGAGTATGGTACCGTCAAAAGCTTTAATCTGTTGGTCTTGAATTACAGGATTAATTGGTCGAAATAGACTCCAAAACTTCTTACTGGCAAGGTTTCCAGCAGTTTTTATATCCTCTTCAGTTTCCGCGTCGATTAGTTTTTTTTACGAGTGACTAAAATGGCAACTTGTTTCTTTTTCTCCAGAAATAAAGACCAATGGTATTGTATCACGTCTTCGCCGTAATAATCCTTATTTTTCGCGAAGCGCCGATAGATCCGTTTAGCCTCCCTTCTTTCTGTACCCGCTTCTTCGAGTCAGTTGACGTTCTGCCTAATATTGAAGTGGCGACATCTCGAATTGACAAACTGAAGTCATCGTACGACAGCCTTTTCTCGGAGCACTTTTCATCAACAGACTCGCCAAAATATTTCAAAAGATCCGGATTAGTAGTTCGCCACCGAACTTTGCATTGAGTTATAGGCGCGTCCTTTTTACGCGAAATCCTAAGACGGAATTCAGAGATCAGCGCGTTGTGATCACTTCCGAAACTGTGCTCGTCAGACTCATCTATCGTGAACTTCACCAAATGTCTCTTTAGGTTCACGTTACATAGTCCATAGTCGATACACGATGAAAGCCAATGCGCACACCACGTTATCCTTCCAACACACTCAGACGTCGTGAGATTTAGAATTTCCACCTCGTTAGAAAGTGACCATGCAAAAAATAACTTTCCATCAAATGACTATTGAAGTCTCCTACTAGATAGACTAGTCAATCGCCTTCAGGGTTCAAAGTTGCAAGGTCCGTAGTCATACATTCGAAAATGTTACGATTCCACTCTTGAACCGTCACTCCACCACCGGTAGCCAAATACACGTCTCCCAACAAAATAGTAATTGTCATTGTTTCTAAGTCCAGCCACATATGTTCTTTACAACGAAACAATAGTGCGCACTTGATTTCGTCCTTCACGAGCACACCGATTCCTCCCCCTCCTTTGTCCCTGCCGCTGCGATTTACACCATACCAAATAAAACCTGGTTGGAGTTCGGGGGTTTCTTAGAAAAGTCTCGGCCAATCAAAAAATCAACGTATCATTTTTAATCATCTTCGCCTGTAGCTCGTTTTCGTCCTTCCCTTTCAACATTTACAAATCCAATTTTCAGATGATTCTGAGACGACCTCCTTCGACCACGGTGGCCTTTCCTTTTCCTAGGTGACAGGGACCTCCTGAGGCATCATTGTTCTTCTTTGGACGTTGAGGGTTCCATTACCGATACCTTGATATGACGCTCAGTATTCCTCGAACGACTACGAAACGTTTTCCGAGCCCATTGCTCGCGGCGAGTTAAATCTCGACGAATGTAGATCCTCTCGAAACCAGGTTTATCCTTTAGGGTCTTGGCCGAATCAAGGACGGTTTTCTTCATTTCAATATGTCCCAAACTTAATCGAACAGGGCCGGATCGGCCATTAGCACCCTTTTAACGATCACACCTCGAAACCACAATCAAGTTTGCTTCCAACGCTATGGAACTTTCTAGCCACTGAGCCGCTCTAGCGCAATCCGAAAACTCCTTTTCTTCCGCTCCGAAGACCATAACATTTTTAGCTCGATCTTCCTGGTCCTTTATTTCCTGGGCTACCCTTCTTGCCGCTTTATCGAGGGTCGAACCCTTTAAATTGGGAGTAAACGCTCTACCAACCACCTCATCCAGTCTCTGAGTCGTCATCTTTAACTTATCCAATTCAGACTCAGTGTCTGCCACGAATTTAGTAAGCTTCGCGTTCGTTGTCCCCCAGTCGTTAGACACAGCTTCAAAGTTATAATTTATCAGAATACGCTCCTTTTGTAACTCCGCAGTCACAATCTTTTGACAGTGAATTTCCATATCCAGTCGGAACTCGGAAAGTTTGGACATCATTTCATTCATCAGATTATTCTGTAAATCTTCAAAATTATCTTCGAAAGACGTAGCCATTAAATCAACGATGGACTGTAGCTGACGCTCTTCATCGTAGTCGCCGTTGCCCTTCTTTGGACATGAAGGTTTCGTTGCGGGTAATTTTGGAGAAGTAGAATAACGTCGAAAACCCATTGGAGTTGAACTTTTGTCTTGAGAAACCTCCGAAGGTCTGTATTCCGCCTGACTTCTCAGACGACACTGCAACGATGATATAACGAGCGATTGCGACATTTTAAAAATCTCGTGAAAAAACGCGAGGCATGAAAAGCAATTCTTAAATTTATCACGCGCGTCGAAAATAACGACTTGAAAACGTTCCAAAGCCTAATTAGGCTTAAAACCGACGAAATCAGCGAAAAACCGAAACTCGTAAGCCGCGAAACCAAGAAAACCAGACAAAATTATGCAAAAATAACCGCGAAACCGACCACCTTGCACCTTTAAATACTAAAAAAGATCAGTTGCGAAAGGTAAACAAACCAAATTTCAGCAGTTTCTCCACAACGCCTTTGGTAAGAGAAGTAGCGAGAATTTTTAAAGCCGATCTCGTGTTCTGATTGTTGGTCTGTTTATCCTGAAGCCTTTCGAGAGTATCGACGACTGCAGCCACAATTTCCGCCACCATGAGGACCATGTCGTTAGCCGAGAGTAGGACCCGTGGAGCAGCTGTCTCCGGTTTCGTTGGAGCGGTCGCTACCGGCAGTGCTTGACGACGTGGCGAGGTACTCCTGGGACGAGCAGCGTGAGCATACCTTTTTTGACGGACGATGGCACGCGCTTCCCTGAAGCTGACATCCTCGGTTCGGCGGACTTGCAAGACCCGGTGTTCCCTTTCCAAAGAGGGGCACCCCGAAGACTTGGAGCTGTGAGCGCCCTTGCAATTAACGCAATAAGCTGTCTCCGAGCAACGTTTGTTTGGATCAAAAGCATGATCCTTTCCACACGTGGCGCAGACTTCGTGTGTAACTGTGGACCGACAGGCAGAGGCAAGGTACCCATAACGCCTGCACCTGTTGCATTTTAATGGGCGAGGAGTGTACTCCATAACTGCGAAGCTCATGCCATAGCAGAAAATCTTCCGAGGGACGGACTCTTTTGGAAATCCGATGACGTATGTGTTAGTGCGGCCACCTAGGCGACGGACGGACGGACGGACTTAAAAGCTTGGTGTCGAGAAATAAAAGCCTCCTCAATATCGCTTTTCGAAATGTCCGTCGGAACGTGCATAATTAATTCTTCGCAACGCAACGTCCGAGGTCGACAGGGAGCCCGCCAGTCCAAATTTAAAATCGCCGAAAGAGGTCACTGATTTGATCTCATTAACATGCGCCTCTGTTTGTGGGAAGACCAGCAAGTCCCCTTGCGGGAGGGGCTGGAAAGTTACCCCTTCTCCAAAAACACTAACGGTATGCTCGTGTAGCTTCTTCGTACCCAGGTTTGTTAATTATTCTCCTTCCAAAACCGGTTTCAGGTGGAAGGGGGGGGGAGCCCGCTCCTGCGAGGAGGCGCCCCACGTCTCGGAGATTCCTGTGATGCACGGGGGGGGGGGGGGACGTCGCACGTAGGAATATTCCCCCGAGCTCGGCGAGCGTAAGCGCTTGTTCGGACTACCTCGGCGGTCCACAACGGTGTACCCGGTCAAATCCTCTTCAGCTGGGTCAACTAGCTCCATGGTTTGAGATTCGCCGGTGATTTCCGAAGAAGTAGCCATTGTCCCGAAAAGAACCAAAAGGCGCTGGTGAAAAATTCAGGACGGGGAAAACTAACTAACTAAGGAGGGAAGGGAACTGGGATAGCAATTAAAAAAGAAAGTATGCCGAGTTGGCTTAGAAACAAAATGAAACTAGAGGAGGGAAAAGAAAGAGAAGGAGACAAAAAAGACACGTCCTTTCTCACCAAATCCAGCGAACGATGAGGGCGGGTTGCTGCATGTTTGTGGATTACTATCGCGGATTTTCTCCACTTGGTGGTGTTTTGTAGCGGACACTCTGAAATCGGAGTTATAGCGTTGGCATTGTAGATTTGTAGTCCAGGTGTAAATGGTCTTAGCTAGAACTTATTTGTCTGTTAGAAATAATCCACCCAAAAACCATTCGGTTAAAAATAGCAAGGTCCTTTAAACAAAAACGTCACGTCCTATATTACTCCAAGCCATAAAAGTAGTGAAATCAAATAACGGGCAAGATGTGTAATTATATTCCCATAAACCAAGGTTGGTAAAATACTGCGTATAATAAGGTTAGCTCTTTCGACGGGGTCTGTAGAGAAGCGCTTCAGCGGGTACGTTGGGGGGCTTGGCAACTACCGGCCCACCTTCAGTGCGAAGAGAGGAGAGACTAGAGAAATCAGTCGAATTCCTATTAAAAGAAAGTACGCGGTATAGAAAATAAATACGTGCGGTCGTTTTCCCTTCAATTTTACACTTGTTTTTGGCACTATAAATTTCTGTAAGTATTATATTCTCTAAATTATTAAAACTTCCAGTATTAGCTGACATTAAACCCAGAACTTTTATAAGCATAGGGCCTAGGCCTCATATTATTATAAATTAATAGTGAAATTGTAAATGTGATAGTTTTAAGGTAAAGTTGGAAAGGAAATTAAGATTTAAATTTTTATCAATAACCTAACTAATGAACGTATGCCATTATTTTCAAAATATCCAAGAGAGATTGTTTTTTGTTATTTAAAAATGAGAACTAGAATTAAATATTTAAATTCAAATAGTATTACTGAGGCCCAAGACAGGAAAGAAGATAAGAAAACTAAAAAATAGTAGTTAAGTTTAAAAAATAAGCTGCCTTTTTGTTCAGTTGACAGATTTAAACGGAACAATATAATCCTTTTTTAATGAATTTCAAAATGTTTATTTTCAATATTAAAATTTTCCTATTTTTTATTTTAATGAAAGTTTTATTAAAAAATATAGTTCTTTCTTCTGACCACGTCCGACCACATTAATTGAAAAACCCAAAAATAATTCCAACGTATTTATATTCTTTCACATTCTCCCAAGATTATGCAAATTCACCACATTTTTGCATTTTTTTTACCCATGACAGACAAACTACATGGTACTTATAAGACACCCTACTCTCCGTGTCTACGGGAAAACCGTTAACCAGCTACGTCACTCGCGCGGTAGAAAGAGAGCTAGCGAGTTTTCTCAAAAGGAACGCCGGGCAAAAACGCGAATGCGCTCCCCTTGCCCATAAACGTCCTAAACTGGACTTATTTATTGGCAAGTGATGTGCTCTGAAGTAATATGCTAGACCTTACGCGTCCTAAGTGTTTTACTGAGTTAAAATCCTTTGTACAGCCATAAAACATTTCCAAGAGAATGGCTAATATTAGAATCGCATTTAAACTAAACGAAAAGTTGGTTATACTTTTTGCATTTTCGGTAACATTACACGGAACTTGGGTAAACTTAGAATTGCCCAAAAATTAGCTTGGTTTTAAGTAGATTGAAGGTCATATTGGAAAAATAAGATGTTATTGTAACGAAAAAGGTAAGGCATATACGCTAGATATCAAATTTAATCAAATAGCCCCTTGCAATTAAAATATTAAATAATATGGTTTTAAAGTCAGTGACTGTGCTTCTAGTTTCCTGCAGGTGCACGCGCTGGTAGCGTAGGCCTGCCGGCGACGATGGTTCCCATTGTAACTGCATTTAGTTCGTTTCGCGAGGAGGGACCCCTGGCCAGAGCCCTTAATAAACGATTCGGTCCAAACAATATTAACTTGCTTTCCATTTCGGGATTGGCGGGTAATTCCCCTAATCCCTTCAGTTGAAAACATGATTCCCATCATTTCCTTTTTTTATTTACGAAACCAAAAATAACGAGGGTGCCAAGCCTCTTTTATACACATGAGTATATAAAGACTTTTCCAAAATTAACTGTATTTTGTAAAACGGATATTGGTGTGCGCGAGTTTTGTGGAATGTGTAGTTTGGGATTTTTGAAGAAAAACCCAATGACGTAGGGATGACGTTTTTCATGAACGGCTATCTTTCGGACTCTACGGAGCGACGGTAGATTGGAGTGACCGGACCAAAGGAAGATGAAGGCAGTGTCGAACCGCGATTTAAAAGATGCGAGATATCCCTGATTAATGAGCGTCGCGTAACCGTCGCTCGGGTGAAATGTGTAATTCTTAAAAAGAAAAACTGAATTACCGCTGTAAAAAGTACCAGCCAGAATCGGACGCCGACTCCAAGCATGGACACCATCAGCAAGCACAACTCGAACGTTGGAAGAATGGATCGCCGCCATTATAGAGCTTCGCTCGGATAATTTAAGTATATTATAAAACTTACGAAACTCAATCTCAAATTGATTTGGCCTTGCTGCCGTGAATGTAACCTTCGAACGTATCAGTAGGAGTGTCCCCAATCATCAGGGTTTTTCAATGTACAGGTAGAAAGGGGGTCGGCACCGGAAGTCCCCGCTTCCTTCCCCCTTCCGGCAGGTGGCGCGGGGGGGTCGACATTTTCCTCGGGGATCGAGGTCATTGACCTCCGCAGAGTGGCGCGCGCGCTGATTGGCTGGCGCGGGGAGCACGTGGTTACCTGCGCGCTGATTGGCTGGCGCGGCGCGTGTACTGCGCGCTAATTGGCTGGCGCGAAATTATTCAAAATGGCGCTGATTGGTTGGTGTTTTGGCGCGAAAAGGGGTCAGTACTCCTTTAACGGAATTCCCAGGCTCGCTATACTCGGGCATTGTTAAAGTGGTGACAGGTTTGATTGATTGAGCAGGTGTAGAAATAACTTAGCGGCGCAAATACCTTTAGTGACAATACCGAGAGAAAAACCTATTAATTATGTCATCGAATTAAATTGAGTCGCGCTGGAAATGCGTTAGTGAACAATCCTTTCGCATAGTCATGGTAGAACCGGTTCATTCCGCTTTCGTTAAGTAATTAATCATTTTGACAAATTGACAATAAGACTGTCACGCGATTATTTTGTTCTTTCCCCCCCTTATCTTGCGAGTATAAAAGAAACCGCCCAACGGTCAATTTCGCAGAAGCGACTAACAGCGCACCCACTCTCCGACGACCAATCAGCAAGATGGTAATTATGTTTTTGAAATTTTTTAAGCGAGATTAGTTTTTAATCTCTATATGTCTTAGGCAGCCCGAGACGACATTAAGCTCGATTATGACACTCCCCCAACAGCACCAGTGAAGTTGCCCGAAGTATACGCTAGAAAATCAAAAGTCGGCGAAGTAATTAAAAAAAATAAACCTCGACAATTATTCGCGGGGAAAGGGGCTAACCAAGACATAGAAAAATTAACAAAGAATACCACTTGGCACGATATTGTATTAGAATTCTCCGAGCTCGGAGATTTGGGCGTTAAAATAACGACCTTTGACCAAAAAATATATATAGATATAAGGCGTTACGCCACGCACGTAGCATCCAGTCTTCCGCAACCGACTAAACAGGGTGTATGCGTTAAACTAGAATCAGGACCCCAGCTTAAAGCAGCCTTAGAAGACGTCAAGGACCAAGACGCCGTTTACCTAATTGAGGGTGATAAAATAGAAATTCGCCATAGCCAGGCCACCGGTCACACTTGCTTGACCAAAAATTCTGGTTCCTCATTTGCAAAATCGCTGACCCTATACGGCAGAAGAGACATTCACGACGTCCTACGGTTATTCGGGGAAGTGACTCTACGCTACGACGAAATTCGTAAATTACAATGACTCAAGAAGCCCCTCTCGATTTAAGTACCAGGTTTCGACCTGAGAACTATTATTCGGTTACTAAAATTATCTCTCGGACTTCCAAAAAATACAAATGTAAAACTTTAGAATTCAAGTGCGAGTTCAAAAACTTGGACGATCTCAACCACGCGCGAATAGAAACCCAATTAAACGAAATTTTCCAATCCCTATTAAACGAAATTAGCGATGAAAATCAGGGTTATAGTCGTATCAGAATAGCGGTCAGTTCGGACGAACTCGAAGAGCCCATTAATTTCCAATTTATGAACCTAAACGAGTTGACGGCCGATAGAATTTTAAGCGGTATCGAGCAGGTAGCCCAGTCCCATAAGAATTTATACTTTGAGGCCCCCCTAAAATTCGACGTAATTCTTCTACAAGACACCAATATGAGTGGTAGACGAAAAAATATTCGTAACAGGACTATAGAGTGCTTAGATAATTATATTGAACAGGGCAATACCTTTATCCCGATTCGCAATTCTGATAATCTGTGTTTTGCGAGGGCGGTTGCGGTAGGACAGTGTCTCGCTGACTACCAAGAATTAAAAAATAAAGGCCAATCCAAAAATTTTAATATGAATGATCTAGATTATATTCGTAATGTCAACCATCCAAAACAAAAAAAAGCGGCCTTAGCATTACACAGATTATCAAAAGTTCCCCCAGGTCCTGTTGAAATAAAAGACATTCCTAAATTCCAAAATGTCTTGCCCGATTATCAAATTATCTTACTCGATTCCGATTCCAATTTTGACCCAATTTATTTAGGCCACTTTCAACCCAAACAAATCTTTCTCCTTAAATTAGGAAACCACGTTCACGTAGTGAGGTCTTACGCCGCCATGTTCGGGGGAAAAGGGTACTGTCCATTTTGTTTGAAAGTTTTTGGGAATAGCAAAGAAAAAAAGCAGCACAATTGCGAGGGCCCCGTTATCTGTAAGCGGTGTCTCGACACGAATGTTTCGCATACCGAAACTAGTCAACGTTGCGCCAACTGCTTTAGATATTTTTCGGGGAATACGTGCTCCCAAAAGCATATAGAATTAGGGACGTGCGACAAACTCAAACGTTGCCTAACTTGCGGTAAAGAGTTTGAAGGGGAGCACGTATGCGATTTGAAATGTCACTACTGCAAAATTGAGCACCCGAAAAATGCGTGTTTTGTTCAACCTATCACGTTACCGGAAAATTCCACCAGAATCCTTTACTTTGATTTTGAAACTTTAGTCGACAATGACGAGATTAAACCCGTTCTGCTAATTACCGCTATGCAAGACAGTCCGTACTCTGAAACGTACGATTACCGTACCTTTACCGGCTTTAATTGCGTCGAGACGTTTTTAGATTACTTATTGGAGAGTCAGGTCGTTGCAAAAAAGGGTAAAACCAAATATTCAAAGGTCGAACCAGTTTTCAAAAACATTACGTGCATTTCGCATTTTGGGTCTGGATTTGATAGTTTACTCGTTTTAAAAGGAGTTCTGACCCGGCCAATAATCCCCGAAGTTATCTTTAAAGGCTGCAAACTTCTCGCGATGTTTCTTTCCAAATACAATATAAGATTTATAGATAGCTTTTCTTATTTTTCAGCCCCTCTCAGAAGCTTCTCCAAAACCTTTAATTTAAGCGAAAGCAAGGGATTTTTCCCGTATTCTTTCTTAAAAAAAGACACCTTAGACTATATCGGCGTCGTACCGGAAAAATCCTTTTTCGAAGTAGATAAATTAACCCCCGACCAATTGGCAAATTTCGACACTTGGTACGACGCCCAAAAATGTACCGTTTTTGATTTAAAAGAAGTGTTGACAAAGTACGCCATTGATGACGTCAAGCTGTTACAGAGGGGTTTTGACCGGTTCAGAAATCTTTTTAGAGAAAAGGTCAATTTCGAAATTTTGGCGGGAAAAAGCGTGACTCTACCCGGAGCTTTAACCGATTTATTTTTGAGCCGGTATCTGAAACCAAATACCATAGCTATTATCCCGCCAGCAGGGTACAGGGGTAAGCATTCCGTTAAAGCTCTCAGATGGGCGGCTTACTTGGAGCAAAAAATGCACGTAAAGTTTCAAACGGCGCGATCGTTGGAGGGAGAAAAGTATTTAGCTCCTTACCACCCCGACATTTACAGCGCTGACCCTTTAATAATTGGGGAATTTTTCGGGTGTTTCTGGCACGGGTGTCCCAATCACACTGACCATAATGGGTACAATTACGAACTTAAAGAATCTACCATCAATAATTACTTAAAAACTCTCGACAAAATCGAGTTTTATCGTCAAATTTACCCCAACGCGCGTTTAATTACCATATGGGAGTGTGAATGGGACACGTTTTTAAAAGATAACCCCGAAATAAATTCGTTTTGCGACGAACTGGCTTTCTCCGATCCGATCAATTCGCGAAGCGCTCTGAGGGGTGGGCGCGTTGAAAATTTTTTACTGTATATAGAATCCACCCCCGAGAGGCCGATTAAATTTTACGATTTTAACAGTATGTATCCATCGGTCTCCATGTCCAAAAATTACCGCTACCCCAAAGGGGTCCCCGAAATCTTAACTAGCAACTTTAATTACGAACCCGATTTCTATTTCGGGCTAATCAAAGCGACTCTTCTCCCACCCCAAGATCTATATCTCCCCGTCTTGGGCTCCCTGATTGGCGATAAATTAATGTTTACGCTATGCAGAACGTGCGCCCTCTATAATCTAGCCGACTGTCGTCATACCGAGGCGGAACGCGCGATTACGGATACGTACACTACCCCCGAGTTTTATTTATCCCTTCAATATAATTATAAAGTTTTACAAATTCACGAAGTGCAGCATTATCGCGAAACTTTCGACTCTGACTGCCCCCTTTTTGACGATTATGTCAGAAATTTTTACAAAATGAAAACCCAATACGCTGGTTTTCCTAAAAACGTTGACTCCTTAGAAGAAAAACAAAAATATTTAAACGACTTTTGGGAACAGGACGGGATAAAAATAGGCCTAGAAGAGGTTAGCTCTAACCCGGCTCTCAAAGCGCTTGGCAAGCTTTCCCTTAACCAGCTTTTGGGACGTCACCTAATTCAATTACGTCAAAATAATAGTTCTTTTATAAACTCCTACGCTGACTTGGTTAAAATTTTAACTGATAAAACGAAAGAGCTGACCGATTTAAAACTCCTAGAAAATGGAATGGCTCTCGTGACGACCAAATATCACGAAGACCACGTCCCGGCTTATCGTAAAGGTTCCCCAACTGTGGGCATTTTCGTCGCCTCTTATGGGCGTATTAAATTATACAATCTAATGGCTAAAATCGGGCCTAATTTGGCCTACGGCGATACGGACAGTTGTATTCTGATACACGATAAGAAATTAGATTTAACTTTATCAAGCAGCTTGGGCGGACTTACGGATGAATATCCTAATGACCCCATTAAAGCTTTTACCACGATAGCCCCCAAGGGTTACTCTATCTTGTTCGAATCGGGCAAAATTTTAACCAAGATAAAAGGCGTCACTCTTACTAAAAAAAATCAGACCATCTTAAACTTTGACACGATAAAGCAGTTGGCGCTCGAGAACCGCGAATTAAAATACCGTGTCGAGATTCCCTTTAACGTGAAAAGACAAAAAACCGGGCACTTGTATCTCAGACAAGCCGAAAAACTAGTGGGATTTACGTCGACGAAACGTATATTTTTCAAAGACGGTACTTCTATTCCCTACGGATATTCATGTCACTCACACGCCTAAAATTTCAAACCCCCGGTACCTTTCTTTTGGCTGGCCCCAGTAAGTCGGGAAAAAGTCACTGGACGTTTAATCTCTTGAAAAATAAAAATTTAATGTTCGACAATCCACCCCAAAAAATTTTATATTGCTACAATCTTTGGAATGATCAATTTGACGAATTAAAAACCCTCGCCCCCGAAATTGAATTCCATAGAGGGCTCTTTAGTGAAAAACCCGAAGATTTGTTTGACAAAAGACAAAACAACCTCTTGGTGCTAGACGACCTTTCGAGCGAGTGCTTAGACAACGCGCTGGTATCTGAACTTTTTCGAGTGTGTTCGCATCATCTGAATCTGAGTATTGTATTCTTATGCCAGAACGTCTTTGGTCAGGGCAGATTTTCGCGCGACATTTCGCTTAACGCTTCATTTATAGTCCTGTTCCGAAGCCCCCGTGATCCATCACAAATAAAACATTTAAGTCGTCAGATCTTTCCGCATAACCCTAATTTTCTGAGCAACGTTTATAATTACGTAACGTCGGATACGCCCTATTCTAACGTGGTTGTTGACCTGCAACAAAAAACTCCCGAATTTCTAAAAGTTAGAACGCAATGCCTCATGGAAGAAGGACCAATGTTAGTATTTACCGAAAATTAATTTTTTATTTTATGTATTTATCATTTTTGGTAGAGGAAAATGTATATTATTGTAATAATCAGAATATATAACAAAGTGTTTATTCGAATTTTACGTCATTCTGTAAAATGCCTTTGCCCAGGTCAATTATAGAAAGCCGCCCGTATCTAACTTTATTAAAAAAGGCTTCCCCAAATCAAAGACGATTTTTACTGAAGAACGCCACGCGAGATCAGGTTGGCTCAATCGCGAATATCTGTCATAATATTTGCCGCGGAGCTTTACCAGTTGGCGAGCATAAACGACGGCAATTACAACGATATAAAAAATCTATTAGAAAACTAGGTCAAAGAGATCTCAGTGATTGTTATCGACGAAGAATTCTAGTCTCGCAAACGGGCGGTTTTTGGGGAGCGATTCTCGATTCGCTCATCCCGCCAATCTTGGGTCGTATAATTAATCCGGCGCGATGAAGAAATTTGTCTTGCTACCCGCGGATAGCTATTTATCCGATACCGAAAAATTGCTAAATTTAATACAAGAACACATGAATAGTATTCTTAACAAATCCGTTCGAGACGGTAGTGAAGAAGAAAAACTACGAGAATATCTGGCAATGTTGGCGCGGTATCTCAGAATTAAAGACTATGACGGCGCTCCAGCCGTTCAAATAAAACCGCCCCCTTTACCTCCTTCTTCGAGTACGTTAGCGCCGATACAGTTAGCACACGGTGCGATCTACCAGCCTCCCGCTGTACCTAACGGTTCATTCGGTAACCCGCCGCTCGCCTCGCCAAGTTTTTTTTCGCCTCCCCAAACGCAAAATCAGCTCCATCAACTATTTGCCGCGCCGCAACAGGTGCAAAGAGCCGTACAGCAACCTCTCCACCAACTGGAAATGGCTATTAACAGGCCCCTCCCAGCATCACCGATAAATCCTGGAATATCTACACCATGGCAGAGTGTCTCCGGCATTTCGGGGTTGGACGAAAGTCAATTGCCCGATTACGCCCATAAAACTTTAATTGCAGCCCCACCGCATCTCGTGACGTCACGAAATATTCCATTCAAGCCTGACTTTGCGAGTACTCCAGGCTACCAAAAGGGAAGATGGAAGAACGGCGCTAGCAACGTTTTCACTTCGCCCGCTCGAGCTGAGCTACGTAAATCTCGAAGCGAAACGAGTCTCGATGAATATAGCACGCCAACTTTCAAAGACAGCAGCTATAAGCCTTCGGAATCCACCCTTCGTAATACGACCGAACCTGTTTCCTTGCCTTTCGTAGGACCGCTCTTGACAAGAAAGGAATTGCCAACCCGACAAGGTCGCAAAGAAAGACGCCGGGCGTATTCTAAAGATCGTGAAATTAATGATTGGGAAATTAATGAATGGGAAAATTAATGTTTTTTGTAAAACCATGTTTATTAAACACTATTGATTACAAAATCTGTTTTCGTGATTAAATAAATGCACACACAATGCCAATAGCGAAATTACTTCGTTCATATATATTTCATTATTATACATTTTTAAAATTTTCTTAAAGCTTAATCCAGCAGACCTATTTAACAGAAACGAAGCAACGTGCAAACCGCAAGTTTCTTGGTTCATATCTTGAATTATATTTTTATTATAAAACCATTTCTGAGCTAAATGATCCAATTTAAAACCGTAGACATCAAAATGTTGACCAAAAGAACAAAAAAAATCTCCCACGCGTTGTCCTTTCCTATTTTTAGCACTGACGAAGATTCCTATCCAATGGCTTCCCGGCATTGATGAGTCTTGTACATTGGCCACCAAACAAAAGGGCTTTTTTTTCGGACAATCTCGAGGTAAAGTATCTTTGGAAAATGTGCCCAGAAAAAAGGTTTGGTTCTCGGGTCGCATTTTAAAAAGGCGTCCAATTGAAAAGTATTCATGGCAAAACCCTTTGAATTTCTTCGGGGTAAAATGACCCCAATATTTTCTCCTTATTCTTGTCCTTGATATGGTAGAGTGGGCGGGGTTTATTTATCACCTTCGATATGGTGAAAACCTCTTTACCCCAATATCCGTTAAATCCCTTACGAAATACTTTGCTGGTTTTTGACAGGCGCACGTGATCGCCAATCTTGAATTTCGGTTCCTCTCTTTTAACTTTCTTTCCAAATAATTTTTGCCAAACAAGATGCTCATTGGCTAAGGTTACTTCGCTAGGTCTATATCCCGTCGTGCGATGAATGCTGTCGTTATAGGACTTTACAATTTTTGGTAGTTCTTTTATAAATTTGTTTCCTTTACTTTTGGTAAGAAATCTGTAAATTTTATTTTTAAGCGTCCTATTCACTCTCTCGCATACGCTGCTTTTTTTATCGCCGTAACAAACGAAATGCTTAATCCCCTGGTCCTTGAAATAGCGTTGCACTTTACGATTTAAAAATTCAGAACCTTGATCAGTATTAATTTTCAAAGGCTTACGTTGTTTGTGGATTTTTTTGAAAGCAGCTAATATATCGCTCGCTCTCTTAGTTTTCACGGGAATAGCGAATAAATATCGGGACAGAATATCGATATTAGTAAGAATATAATTAAATTTATTAATATTTTTTAATTCGTTTAACTCGATTAAATCAGCCTGGTGTTCTTCGTTCAAGCTCGTGACATAAGTCCTATTTCTAGGAAAATTAAATTTTCTATCTTTGTGCAACGTATAGGCGCCTTGGGTCAACGCCCAATCTTTAATTTTTTTCTTGGAAATAGAGGGTAATTGTTCGGATAAACGTTTTAGTCCTCCCAGACTTCCGGGATTTTCTGGGTCAAAATAAATAGATTCTATATTCATGTCTTGACAGTTCAAATAGTGCTACATTATTAAATGAAAGACCAGCAAAGTTTACATTTTTATACATTTTAATGGAAATTTTTAATACATCAGCTCTGATAAAATTTCAGATTCATTTTGCATGATATTATGATATAAATTTTCTACCCCCAGTTTATAGTCGGGAAAGTTGACGTAAAATGCCTTAATTACGTTGTCATAGTTCATAAGGGGTATCGCCATCTTGACACTTTTTTCAAGTCTTTCGCAGAAATGTGACGCGATCGGTTTGCAGCTAATGTGATGGGCCAATTGATTATGGCAGGGCAGGTTTGGGCACGCCTCGGTTAACGTAAATAATACACTTGTTAATTCGTCTAAAATAGACATTTTCATTCCTTCAAAAGCGTCTTTTCGGTCAGTTATTTCTTTGTCGAGACTCGTACGGATAATCTTCAAACGGTCCCAGGCTTCTTTATCTAGGGCGACCCCGTTGGCGGAGGAATACACAACGTCGTAATTTGAATTAGACCCGCGAATATAGCCGCGAATATCAATAATTCTTCCACGCTGACAGAAGAATCCTTCCAACTTGACACTATCCGACAACCAGCTGTGAAAACGTATAGCTTCAGTAGTGGTATTGAAAAATCTTTCAATTTCTTGTTCATAGTTCCAGAGATTCTTCCACACTTTTACGCTAAAATTGACATATTTTCTATGTCCTTGACGGTTAATTAAAATTTCAGGCTCCGCGAGATTCGCCGATAAAAAAATGTCGAGTTGGTTGGAGAGAAAATGGGGGCGTGTCATTCTCAAACAAAAGCTCGCGTCGAACTAATCGAATAGAAAACAGGGTGGCTCATTTTATTCGATACTATATATCACCTTTCTGTCCCGGGTAATTAAAATCTCGTTATCAAATTCAAAGTACATTATACACACGACATTAGTCGGTAGGGGGTCTTTCAATTGAACATCTAAACGTAGAGACCCCTGTCGAGGAATACTCGTATGATCAGCCGAAGCATTCCGGTCCGGCGACATATCGAAAGTAAAGATGGTGTACCCCTCCTTAAAATTCGCAAAATTTAGATAATTACCCCTATCTTCGGAAGCTATGCCCATTGACTCGAATAAAGACTGAAAAGGTAAACAGTAATTTGAATTTGCATAATCCATTTGAAAGCCGTCAGGAGGGTATCTATCCGGTCCGACTGACAAAGATAAGTCGGTGATATTTAAATGTTCAAATTTCAAGCTATTTGTGGTCAATGACCCGTTGAAAGCTTCTTCTTTGACAAAAACTACAACTGCCCTTTTTGGTATTTTCCCGAGTATAACGTTATCGCGATTTATGTTTTTTAGACCCTGAGCGATAGAAAAACTTTTCATAATTGTTTGCGTAATGGGATAAATCGCTGGTATTCCGCTTTCTAGCATCCTAGCGTGGGCTAAACTTATCTGCGGAGCCACCTTGACTTTAGTAACGTATAAATACGCCTGTTCTAAAATTAGCTTATAATCTTTTCCCTGCTCTAAAGCTATTATACAAGTTAAACGAGGGCTTCTTACTAAGCGGAATCTTACGGGTAGTTGATTTACAATAAACTTATTCATGTGACAAATATCGAGGGGTAAATGGCCCATTAACTCAAACGTGGTCGATTCTTTCGTTCGCGCGCATCTCTTCAGCATTCCGTTACGATCATTGTTAAAAGCAGGTTCCCACATGTCTTGCGGGTTACAGGCCGCGTTCATATAATACATTCCATTCTCCAGTTGCGTTTTCTTAGCATCTTCACCAAAATTCAGCAATTTCGCCAAGTACGCGTTATACGCCGAAAGATTATTTGTAGACTGTACCGACGTATCGCCCAAATACGCGTCGATTTGCGAAAAAAGAGTTCCAATAAGATTATTCGTGACCCCGACTTTCACTTCAGTGGCTGGTACGTCTGTACCGTCGAAATGCACGAGTTTCATTTTTAGTTTGAGCATAGTTTTGGATAAATCAATGTATAAGTCATCAGATGCCGGAATAAAAAATTCGAGAGGGCCATTGTCGGTTATGTTATTCGTGGGCAGATATCGTATTTCGGTTGTAGCTAATATGTTGGTATTTAACACGGGTCGTTCGAACAAGTCTAACGAACTTAGCATGCCACTCGAAGCGCCATTGTTTCTTATCCCAAAAAATCGTCTTTCGTCCTTGATTTTTTCGTTTTCTTTTTCCGTTGTCTAGGAGGCGCGCGTCTCTTACGAGTTCCACTGCCTGACTGGGGCTTACTCATTCTGTCAGCGGCTTTATGTAACAAATTGCTTCCGGCTAATCGTAAATTGTTGCGGATAGCCAATTGCGGATCTACACCGGATTCCAAATCACCGAACATACGCTTTCCGAGACCTAGGGCTTCGCTGCGTAAAGGTATTACCATCGGTGTAATATATCTCATTAATTTCTTAAATATTCCACCCAAACCACGCCCTCTCTGGTAAACGGGGCCGGCAAACACTCGCCCCCCATATTGAGACTTATAGTAACGGAAATAACTGTCACTCTCTGACATATTTCTTGAAATGAAGTCGAACGACCGTCTTCCCCGCGTTAAATATCAAATTTTCTCCAAAATCAGTTTTTAAGTCTATCTCGATCAACTCTAGCTCTCTTGCTTTAACCGGGTAATAGTCTATTTTGTCGTATATAATAGACTTATTACTAGACTGATCATTGTTCGCTAACGGTATAATTTTCATGAGAGGAGCGAAAGTATCTCCGGTATACTGGGGATATATTAAATTCGAATATAGATAAAGCGTACTCGCGCCTCTAGATAAATCGGCCGGATAAGTACTGTCGTGACCAACCAGGTCAAAATCAAAATCCGTAAATCCTAATAATTCGCCTAAGCCTTTCTTACTGGATTTGAAGAAAATAGTCACAGCCCCGTGATCAGCTCCTACATGGATTGTGCCATTGGGGTTTATACCGAAATGAACAAGGTTTCTCACGTGATCAGGGATAGTGTTTGACATGGCGTCTAATATTGCTTGAATACTTAAATAAGTTCCAATCTGAATATTACAGTCAACTTCTACGTTGCGTGTAAAAGTCATATCGCGTAGATGATTTTCTTTGATTTCAATATAATTTAGATGATTTAAAATTATGCTCCTCGTATAGGGGGTTACCGGTTTTGACGGCTGATATACCCCCGATTGATATCCCGTGTCATCCTTGCTCTCGAAACATAACAGTTCTTTCAAAGGTCCGTCAGGAATAAATAACTCGAAATTGGTCTTCTTTTTCTTGGTCGGGTCAGCCGGATTATGTATTGTCGGATCGTAAATCCAATAAAGTCCATCGGGTTTTTCCCAGATTTTGAACGAAATGTAGGCGTCCAGTCCATTTTCCCTTATTCCTTCGTTAATAGCGCGTACAACTTTTTAAACCAGACTATATTTGATGACAAATCCGGCAGTGTCTTTTTCGGCTTCCAATTTAGCGACTTTTAATGAGATTTTATAAATGTAAGGTCGTTTTTTATAATAATCTGCTACCACCGTTTTTAATTGAAAATTATTAGTTTTATCCGTGATATTTTCCCAGTTGGGAGGCAAAATTACTTCCGACACGCCAACAACAAATTTGTCCGGTAGTGTTATAGAACGACCCAAGTTTACTTTAAAGTTTGACTGAGTATTCGCCGGATAGAGGTCGCTAGAGGCGTTACTCGGTAGAGTTACGTAAAAGTCGTCCATTTTTATAAAAAGAATGACGGTTTCTTATTTGGAGGGGATTCGAACTCGTGACTATTTGAATTTGCTATTTACAAAGTTGTTCGTCCTACCAAGTAAGCTACCGTCATCCCTACTCTAGATTCGTTTTGTTTCCTACAGATTCTCCTTTCATGAAAGGGCAAAGCGGTATCTTTTCCAAGTGTCGAATGAGTGCTACGCTTTTCCAGTCGGTTATGACTAGCGGACAGAAGGCGCACTTGACCGAAACGCTGTCTGGTAACGAATAAAACCCTTGCGCGGCCAAGTCTGATTTATGTACACCTGGTACCTTCCAATTAACGAAACTCATTAATCGTTTTTTTTCCGAAAGAAATTTTAAAGGAATATCGTGGCTATTTACCGTAGCCATTTTTTCTTCGAAATTTACGTATACAACGAAATCGTCCCGAATACAAATCTAGAGTTTCCTCTAACAGCGTACTGGGTAACCTAGCAACGGCGCATTCCTCGATAAACACCTGCTCGTAATCAATCAAACCTGTCACCACTTTAACAATGCCCGAGTATAGCGAGCCTGGGAATTCCGTTAAAGGAGTGCTGACCCCTTTTCGCGCCAAAACACCAACCAATCAGCGCCATTTTGAATAATTTCGCGCCAGCCAATTAGCGCGCAGTACACGCGCCGCGCCAGCCAATCAGCGCGCAGGTAACCACGTGCTCCCCGCGCCAGCCAATCAGCGCGCGCGCCACTCTGCGGAGGTCAATGACCTCGATCCCCGAGGAAAATGTCGACCCCCCCGCGCCACCTGCCGGAAGGGGGAAGGAAGCGGGGACTTCCGGTGCCGACCCCCTTTCTACCTGTACATTGAAAAACCCTGATGATTGGGGACACTCCTACTCGTATCCACATAATGCTTAGAC